>NW_017309411.1:5193-9600 GCF_000935625.1 Nanorana parkeri
CACTAACATGGAATCGTGGTGCTGGTGACATCTGTATTGGAGTTCTGTTGTGAGCGGCGCCATCCGCAGTCATTACGAGCACCCGTTACTTTTGGGATATCGGGTAATGAGTGCGGCAAAGTATATGGATATTGCTTTATATAGTATATTTCTGGGGACCTGTGGCACACTGGCAAGTTGTGATTAACTCCAAATATATGCATAGTGTATACTTTACCAAAAAATTGCCGCGAGGTGCTACAGTGTTCGGGTTTGGCTTGAAGAAAAGGTGGCAACCCTAAGCTTGAGAGAGACCCTGAGGAGCTTGGGGCTGCAGTAATCGCTTCACATTCAAGGTAGGAGTAACTGTGTGGGGTTAATGGCGGCTCTGGGGTTTCTGTTTGGGGTTAATGGCGGCTCTGGGGTTTCTGTTTGGGGTTAATGGCGGCTCTGGGGTATGTGTGCGGGGGTTAATGGCGGCTCTGGGGTATGTGTGCAGGGGTTAATGGTGGCTCTGGGGTATGTGTGCGGGTTTAACCACTTGAAGTCCGCGGTGTTAAACCCCCTCCCTGTTTTTCAGAGCTGCGGTACTTTGACTGACATTTATTCCGTCATGCAACGCTGTACTGACATGAATTTTATACCATTGTTTGGGGACAGATAGAGCTTTCTTTTGGTGGTATTTAATCACCACTGGGTTTTTATTTTTTACTATATTAAGGAAAAATTACCGTCAATTTTGAAAAAAACACAGTTTCCCCTATATTAAATTATGAAACATTATGACCCAATTTTTTGGTAAAATATAAAAGACGGGGTCACGTCGGGTAAAAAGACACCAAACATGTCAAGCCTTAAAATTGCGCGCCCGCAAAACCTCAAACGCCAATAGCCAAAATTGGCCATAGGCGACGCTTTAAAAGCTTTTACCGCTCATCAGTTTAGTGTTATCAGTGATTGATGGCCCGAAAATTATTGCTCTCACTGCGACGTTCGCGGCGATATGTAACTTGTACCGCAATTGTCGCTTTGGCGCGTTGGTATCTGTGCGGGGTTAATGGCGGATCTGGGGTAGTTGTGCGGGATTAATGGCGGCTCTGGGATAGCTGTGCGGGGGTTAATGGCGGCTCTGGGATAGCTGTGCGGGGTTAATGGCGGCTCTGGGGCAGCTCTGTGGTGTTAATGGCCTCTTTGAGAGACTAGGAAAAAGCTGTCTGTGAGGTGGTGTTGTGGTTCGCCTATGTACGGAATTGGTGTTATTTGCCAGAGTTGCTGGAGAACTGTGAGCGCTATTTCGGGAGCACTGACCTGTACAGGGTGTGGAGGATGGTTGGGGAGGTGGAGATCCACTGAGGATATTATAAGACTTTTCTGTAGCAAGCTTCTTATATTGTTGCAAAGCTTGTGTGTTGGCTGTAGCCCTCCTTACTTACTGGTGGCCGGCCCTGCCCCTCAATTGTGCTTCCGGTTTTGTACCCCTGGAATGCAAGGGGGTGGGGCCTGTTGGGGGTCATGTGATTGGGCTGCTCCGTCTAAAATGCCCGGGCCTATTTTTTGTCCCAGTCCGGCCCTGTTTGAAACCGACACACTATGCGCAAAACCCCGCCCAATGTAGTACAACAGGAATGACAAACGATCCCCGTCAGACAATGGGCCGGCCACCCCCCTCACCAAAGCCGAACATTCCTGCCAAGCCGACGGGTACGCCGTCCAAGTGCCCGTACTTACCGACTGCCGAATCAGCGCTGCGGAGACGCCAACGCCACCCTCCAAAGATGCCCAGGACAAGGAATCCCCTGCCGCTCCGCTCCCGGTGCCAGCGACCAGAACCTGTGCCACTGAAAACGAGACAACGCATCATCAACCGAATTCTGTACACCCGGAACATGCACTGCTTTGACAAAACAATTGAGCTGCAAGCGAGAACCAAATGCCGCAGCAAACGCACCACCGGGGGCGAAGAAGCCCACAACTGGTTCACCACCTCCACAACACCCATGTTATCACAATGGAACCGAATCCTCCATGGCCACAATGATGGGAAACAACTCCAAAAGCGCCAAATTCAAGGTCAAAAGCCAACACCACAGGCGCCATCCACAATGATCTACTGTTGTAATTCTCTAGGAACGCATCCCAAACCGCCAAATCCGCCCTGTGTTCGCCAGTCAAACGAACAAAATGATGAGGGGAGGTGATCCCCGCCGTAGCCGCACACAAACGCCGATTGAAAATCCTCCCCATCGGCATGCATGCGACAGGCGAAGTTCAATTTACCCAAAAGAGTTTGAAGCAGGCGGAGACGCACCTTCCGCGCCCTCCGAGCCGCACCTACCTCCCGTTGGAGATCCTCAAGCTTGTCCTGCGGCAATCGGCATTCCATGGCCTGTGTATCAATGATGATACCCAAAAACTGCAACTCGGTGTCAGGAGGATACGTACGGCTGGGCCGTGAGTGGAACCCCTTGGCAGGCCAAAGGGTCGATAATCAGGAGTCCAGGCAGAGGTTCACGGCAAAGGGAGCTGGGAGATCACACCATAGGGACAGAATAACTCAGCAATGAGCCAGGGCTCTGACTGGGCTTTTATACTCCAGTGGAGGATTGAGACCACTCCCTGGCTACCGAGGCAACCAGGTAGCCTCTCCATCAGGAGCCAATGGCGAGAGAGGGGCAAAGGGTGTGTGCTGGGAACCATGTAATAAGTCTATGTCTTTTCCAGCAGGGGAAAAAAAGGAGACCAACCTGCTTCCTTCGTCGATTTCCAGAAAGAGGACGTCTTTCAGCCCTCGCAGTTCCTTCCCATGCGGCTCCTCCCGGACACCTGACTCCCAGCAGCTATTCCCATTTTATTTTTTAACCCTTTCTCCCGGGACTATTCCTCCCCCCAGTCATGTAGCCCCTCCGCTTAGTCTCTCCGTGTCTTTCTCTATATTTGGAATCTTTTGGGGAAAAATGGGGATACAGCAGACTTGGGGTTTCCAGGAATGTGGGATTTTGGTTCTGAATTGCTTTTTGGCACTTTGGTACTGTGAAAAAACACCCACAAATTATACTATTAAACTGTTTTGCCTGTTTTAATTGGTACTGAGTTGGGGTCTTAAGAGTAAACATTCCTTTTAGATTTATTTCTGCTGCTACTTTCACTGGTCAATTTAGACCTATTACTGCTCTAGTAAAAATCAGGTGATATAGCCAAAACTACCTAAAAATCATTTCTTTCAAGCTGAAAAGTTAGGCCCGAAGCAAAAAAAAAATAGGCGGAGTCATACATGACTAAGTGAAATGGGGAAACAATGATTAAATAGTTAATTAAGGATGGGTTAACAAGGGGCAAGGTCCTTACCTGATTGGTCAGCTAAAAAATTCAGGCGGAGCTTCTGTGGTGGTCAGAGGAGGAGGGTCTCGCTGGAGTCATTCAGAGTTCATCGGATGAAGAAAGAGCTTCTATGTCCTTACCAGATCCACCTGACTCTGAACCGTTGATCCTGTGGGGCATTAGAGGTCAGATATGAGTGAGCTAGATAGAATCCTCTCTGATCTGCGGGCCGCAGCATCCACCCGCGGCCCAGATTGGCTGCAGCAGCAGCTCAGTAGCATCCTGTCCTCTTCCACAGCACCCTGTCCCACAGTAATTGAGGTACCACGTGCACGGAGGTCTCGGCCTCCGGTGCGCTTTTCGCCCCCTTCCTCACCCAGGGCTCAGCGCTGCATTGGGAGCCCCGTTCGGGACCCTCCAGGCCCACCGGCGAAGCGTTCAACTGCTTCGGCCGGTGACAGGCCTGGGAGGAATCCCCTTCCTCGGCGGAGCCCGCGGGAGCGGGTGAGTCCTCTCCGCACCCGTCCCCCCTCCCATCCACCTGCTCGTCCGGACGGCGGATGCCTGCGGGGCGGCCCGACGAGATGCCTGCAGCCCCTGCGAGCAGCACTGCGCTCGAGGGGTCTGGAAGAGGCGCTCACCACCCCCCTGCGCGGCTCGAGGAAGCCAGCACGGGCACATCACCTGACAGGATTCTGGTCGATGGCGCCCTGGATGTCGCGGACGCACACTCCAAAGGGGAAGTGACAGAATCGGACGAGGAGGATCGCGGCGTGGTGCAGACGGCGCAGGCTTCTGGATCTGCGGCTGGTGGGATCCCTCCTAGGCAGCCTGGTGAGTTTGTCCTCTTCTGCTTCTTTCCTGTCTTCTTTGCGGGCTGTACTAAGGGGTGAATTGGTCATATGTGGTGCTGGGGGGTCAGGGGTACAGACGGCGGGTTGTGCTCCCCCAAATCTTGGTTCAGCGGATGCTCATTCCGCTGGGGGGGAACCGAACCCAGGTTTGCGGGACTTGTTGGGGGGCTTGCGGGATTTATTGCAGCGGTTTGAGCCAGGGATGGGGGTTTCACCTGTGGAGGTTTGGCAGGCTGGGAGGCCGTCGGCGCAGGCC
>NW_017309411.1:9775-24083 GCF_000935625.1 Nanorana parkeri
CAGGGGTCATGACATCTCAAGCTGTGTTGGGTTCTGAGAGCCCCGGGGTGGCGCCCCTGCTGCTGCGGGAGTCTGCGCCCCCTGCCCCAGCGGCGGTACTGCCGCTACCGGCGGCCACCGACGGGGCGGAAAAGGCGTCTGAAGGCAAGAAAGGGGATGACAGCATCCGCTTAGCTGACTCCGCAAAATGTGTGTGTGCTTTGAGGGCCCATTGGGGGCCCACTTAAAAACGGAGGTGCGGGATAAGATCTGGAGAGGTGAGTATGTAGAGATATTTTTGCTCCTGCCTCTGGAAAAATTTAAATTAGATAGGGTGAAACCGGAGGAAAGTAAGAAAGAGGGCGAGGAGAAGAGGCGTTACAGACTCATCCCGCGTACATTCGCCAATTGGCTTCAGGCGTTTGCCATATTGGCGAGTGTGTTGGGGGAAAATCGCCGGAGCATTGCTCTGCTCTTTTTTGTTACCTCGATGCGATTAGTGAGGCGCATAGGGTCTATGGGGGGATGGCATGGCTTCGCTATGACGAATAATTTCGTCAGCGGAAGGCAGTTCGGCCCCAGTTGCGGTGGGATCACAAAGACATCAGCCTTTGGATGAAGCTGATGACGTCTGCTCGAGTGGGTTCTCCATTTTTTCCTGGGGGGGCCGGGGGTGCTGCTGTCTCAGGATCACCGGCCGCAAAAAAGAAGGGGCTGTGCTGGCAATTGTAAATTCGGCGGGGGTTGCCGATTTCAGCATGAATGTTCGGGCTGCGGCGGAACCCACGCCTTTTCGAGGTGCTTTAAGCAGGGTAGAGGCCGCCCCGGGGACGCTGCTGGAAAAAGGGATGACGCCGGTGAAAGTGGAAAGGATGCGGCCTTTTCTAAATAGGTACCCTAATCGAAAAGCTGCTTTGCTGTTGGAGGCCGGGTTTTCGGAAGGTTTTGTAGTTCCATGTTCGCTTGCTGCGGTTCCCCCAGTTGCCAGAAATTTGAAATCGGTGCTTCACATCCCTCGGTGGGGTCGGCAAAGCTTGCTAAGGAGGTTCACCTGGGTCGCATGGGGGGCCCGTTTAGTAGTCCACCGTTGGCCAATTTGGTTGTTTCCCCCCTAGGTCTCGTGCCCAAAAAGGAGCCTAATGCGTTTCGGTTGATTCACCATCTTTCCTTTCCGAAGGGCGGATCTGTGAATGATGCCATTGACCCCGCGGTTTGCGCGGTGTCTTATACATCATTTGACGCAGCTGTGTCTTGGGTACGTCGGTATGGTCAGGGCGCCCTTATGGCTAAGACGGACGTTGAATCGGCTTTTCGGTTGTTCCCAGTTCATCCACAGAGTTTTTATTTGTTGGGCTGCACCTGGCAGGGTTCTTATTTTGTGGATCGTTGTTTGCCGATGGGGTGTTCGGTTTCGTGTGCTTTGTTTGAGACATTTAGTTTGTTTGTCGAGTGGGTGGTGCGTGATGTATCGGGTGTTGACTCCGTTATCCATTACCTTGATGATTTCCTTTGCATTGGTCCTCCTTCTACGTTGTGCAGAGTTTTACTGGCCACATTGCAACATGTGGCAGAGCGTTTTGGTATTCCTTTGGCTCCTGATAAGACGGTGGCCCCCACCACCTGTTTGAGTTTTTTGGGGATTGTGATCGATTCCGGGGCTATGGAGTGTCGCTTGCCAGCTGACAAGCTCGTTGCCTTGCAATCGAAAATTCGAGCAACGTTGGGTAAGCGGAAGCTGCAGTTGCGCCAGTTGCAATCCTTGCTGGGCAGACTGACTTTTGCGTGTCGTATTCTGCTTATGGGCAGGGTTTTTTGTCGCCTTTTGTCAGCGGCCACTTCTGGTGTCAGAGCTCCGGGTCATTATATTCGGTTGACGCGGGATATGTGTGACGATTTGCAGGTGTTGCTTGTTTTCCTTGATTCTTTTAACGGTAGGTCGGTTTGGTTGGATGGGCCCATTAGCAGTTGGGATTTGGATCTCTTCACGGATGCAGCGGGATCCTCGGGATATGGTGTGTACTTGACTGGTCGGTGGAGCGCGGAGGCGTGGCCGGCTGAGTGGGTCGCTGCCGGTTTTGTGAAGAACTTGGTTTTGCTTGAACTTTTTCCAGTGGTCCTGGCGGTTGAGCTTTGGGGGGATTCTTTTCGGAACAAAAAAGTTTGCTTACATTGCGATAACATGGAGGTGGTTTCTGCTATTAACAGGAATTCTGCGTCGTCGCCGCCAGTTATCAGGCTGCTGCGGCGCCTCGTGTTGCGTTGTTTGCAATTGAATGCTTTTATTTCTGCTATTCACATTCCTGGGACCGCTAACACCTTGGCCAATGCCTTGTCTCGTTTCCAGTGGGACAAGTTCCGTTCGTTGGCACCGGAAGCGGAGCAGCGCGGAGTGCCTTGTCCCCGGGGGCTGTGGACGCTGGCGTTGGAGTAGTCGCTGGATTGCTCAGGAGCTCGGTAAGTGGTGCTACCTGGGCTTTGTACACGAAGGCTTGGGGGGAGTGGTGTGACCTGCTGGGCGAGTTGGGTAGTGGATGATGTGGGTACCGATTTGATGCTGTATTTCGTGAGTCTCAATTTTGTGAAGGGGGTGTCTGCTTCTGCTGTGGATAGGAAATTGGCCGGCTTGGCGCTTTTCCTCAAATTGCAGGGTTGCCGCGACTGTACAAAAGATTTTGTTGTTAGACAGGCCATGAAGGGTTACAGGAGGGGTTTTATTAAAAAAGCGGACGCTCGCAGGCCGGTGTCTTTTGAAATCTTGGGTTCGGTTTTGGGGGAGTTGGGCGCGGTGTGTACATCGGGGTACGAGAGGGCCCTGTTTACTGCAGCTTTTACCGTGGCTTTTTTTGGTGCCTTGCGCATCAGTGAACTTGTCAGTCCTTCCCGGGCCCGGGAGGTGGTTTGCAAGTCAGTGACGTCTGGCTGGGTGAGGATTGCCTTGGTTTGTGGATCCAACGTTCCAAGACCGCTCAAAGTGGGAAAGGGGTTCGATTGTCCTTGTTCGGGGTGGCGGGTTCTCCTATGTGTCCGGTTCGGGTGTCCGGTGCTCTTCAAAGAGCAAGGATACTTTAAGTTCGTATTTAGAGCGTAGAGATAAGCTTAACGATTTTTTATATCGTCCTTTAATAAAAGAAACAGTGCAGAAAATATACAGGAAAAGATTTAATAAAAAGAGACAAAATATATATACAACAGCAAAATAAAAGGGAATAAAAAAAGAATACTTAACAGTCCTGGAATTGTGAGTTCTGATAGAGTTCAGAGTCCAAGAAGCAAAAAGTGGAAGTCTGCCGGGCTCTTCTTCAAGCAGACTTCCAGCAGATAATGTCCAAAGATTAAAGGGGAACTCTTCTGCGATGTTCAGACTTCTAGTTCCTCGAAGATGTTTAAAACAAGAGCCACTCTAGTTGCCAACACAGAGTATTTTATAAGCCCCTCTTAGGGGTGTCCCGAAGCTGGCCCCTAGGCCGGGCTGGGCAGGAACGCAGGCGGAGGATGAACCTTTATTTTACCTATCACCGCCCAAATTCCAAATTAATAAAAAATTTAACTTGATTTTCAACCTCAGGTTTTATGACTTTTAGAGAGAATGCGGGGGTCACCTGGGTCACCCCTCTCCAGACCTGATTGTTGATATAAACTGTCCACTCAGTAATATATGGAGGGCCTAGTGCCATGCCATTAATTACGACAGTCATAAAAGGATTAGCAGAGATATGTTTGAATTCCACTCGGACTGGGCAATAAAAGATCAAAGCCAGAGCATCTCTTTGTGGAATGTGGTGGGGACCTGTCACATCACTAAATGAAGGCCTGCAGGTGCTCTGAACTGGGGCACAAACAAATTCTATGTTTAATATTCAGATTCAAATCCCCCATCATCGTCACACAGAGAACTCCTTATAATCATTGATAAAAAATACTAGTCATTCTCCGAATGGCCGCTGTGTCGAGCAACTAATCCCTTGTGTTTTCAGGGCAGAGGGGAAGCCACTCAATACAGCACTATACAGAACCCGGAAGATCCTTGTCAGCACTGTCTTGGCTACGGTTACTACAGTGCTTTACAGGATCCCTGTGTGCCGAACAGGTATGACATATGCATACTTACATTGGGCCAATGAAAGTATGCATAGAAAGTTATACCCAGAGTTCAGCTTTAGGGGTTCAGATTTAAGTTAGTCATTCTCAGACTTTACAATGTTAAATTGCGCATCCTTACTGATGTGCTCTTTATGATGGGTTCTCAACATCCCTGGGCTGCTGAGCCTGCACACCTGCTGTCAGGCCCGGATTTCCCACAAGGCCACCGAGGCCCGGCCACGAGGAATCCACACCTGCTGTGCACATTCTGAGGGTTTCCCGCCATCCCTGCACTGAGTTCCTGGGTTTGCTCACAATAGGGGGGGCTTTCACCACCCCTGCAGAGTTCCCACGCCTGCACATTTCCTGTGCCCAATATGAACAGCTCTCGCCATCCCTGTGCTGAGTTCCTGGGTATGCAAACCTGCTGTGTCTATTATGAGGATTTCACACCATCCCTGTGCTTAGTTCCTGGGTATGCAAACCTGCTGTGTCTATTATGAGGATTTCACACCATCCCTGTGCTGAGTTCCTAGGTCTGCACAGCTTCTGTGCCAATTATAAGGAGCTCCCACCATATCCTGGTGGATTTTTCATTTGTGGTATAGCATGTGGAAAAGTTTGAATACCCGTAGGTTGGGTGGTTACAAACCTAGGAACAATACCAGGGAAATTCTACGGGCATAAGAGATAATGTAATTTTAGGAGTGTACCGTGATCTTCAAGAAAGCAAGCATTTACACAAAGAACATTTTTAATTAGAGTTATATTTACTGATTTTTAAGATACAAAAGATGCCAATTACAGAACATTACATAGGGTAATAGGTACAGAGTATGTAACACAATTAATAATTAATCTAACCATACAAATGAAGATTTACTTAACTTTAAACCTGGGACATTAATCAGAAGAACGTAATAATGGTTGATGCATGATTCGTTTGATGATTAAAATGGTGTCTTGACTCTTAAACAGAACATGAGCATGGCTGTTGGTCCTCTACTTGCCCCAATGTGTTCTTCTCCAAAAGGTGCATAGAGAAGTCCTCACTTTCTATTACGTCACCATGTGTTTTCCCACTTCCTGTGTACCCATCCTTTGTTCAGGGCAGCTGAAGTTTTAGTGTTACATGGAAGTCCAATAGCATTTAAAGAAAGAGACTTAAGTTTTCCATATTTGCAAAATTAGTAACAATAAATATGGCCATAGCCACTCACACACACTCCATCGCTAACAAGCCTTTTGGTTTATCTGTAAAAAATAAGTCAAGGCAACTGGACTTGCTGTATTTTTTACAGATATACTATGACCTGGATGAATGAGAACCTTCACAGACATAAGCCTTTTGGTTGTACTGGGGTTATATTTACTTTTTGCTTCTTTATTAAACTGGAGATGATTTCATATATGAGATCCGAGTTACCTGAAAATCACAAGCCCCAGGTATGGAGACTGGGACAGTCTGCAGTGCAGTGGGACAGCTGTAACGGCAGCTCCTCTTTAAAGCATTCAGAAAAAAAGGTGCAATTAGTATAAGTTGTAAGCTACAGAGAAGTAAATCAATGGTAAATCAACTTGGAATTTCCCAAAAACATTTTAGTGGTTTCCGTTTTTATTATTTTTCTGCCATCATATTACTGGGGTTGGGATTTTACTCCCCTAGCAATTTGGTAGATCCATACATTTAAGAAACTCCCTAATAGCAGGCTGCATCATGTCTGAGTGCGCTCCTTGCTGTGTATATTTCATCATATAGCTGTGCAGGTTTTCGTTACATCTGATAGCCTCGTGAAGTGATGAACGTAATTCTCTTATGTTTATGGCTCCAAAAATAAGAATGTCAGGAATGTTGATACCATACTCAATTATGCTCTTCTTGTGTAAATGAGTGTCAGCAAGATATCCTCCACAGTGCATCGCCACAAGGCCCCCACGATCATCGAAAACTGGGGCACCAGAAGCCCCATTATAAAGACATGTGTCATAGGTCAGAAATTGTTTGCTGTTCATTATCATAAAACTGTACTTTAAAATGACTTGAGTGTAAGATTTATCAGACAAAATAGTGTCCAAGATTGCATCAGCTCTTTTTGAAAAATTAACCACGGAACACATGGGATCTAGTTTTTTGTATGAGGCACCTGGATGGCCAATGATGCTGACAGCGCCGTCCTGTGGGGGAGGAGCCACATATTTTAACAAGCCTATTTTAGGAATTGGCTGTGAAATCTGTACAAATACAAAATCGTAATCTTTATTGTGACACTTAATAAAACACTGATGGCATTCATGTACCACAGATGATTCACTCTCATAGTTAAATACTACTTTTCCATTTGGTATGGGGTTATTTATCCAGACAAATTCTGACTCTATCAGAGATTTCAGAACATGATAACAGGTGAGGCCCAAATTCTCAGTTAGAAGGAAGAAGGTACCACTTCCAGAACCTTTGTCACTTGTATACTGAATTAGTCCCACACTGTCCAGGTGCTGGGTCAGTAGTCGCTGAGTGATAGCCAGCATTGGCTCCTTGTACATGACGTTACGTTTGTAATCTTCTGTCAATTCAGATCTTATCTGCTTTCTCCCAACTTTACTGGCAACATTATTAAATGCACTCGAAAATTTATCACTTGTAGGTGTCCGGTAGATTTCAGGCATTTCTGACATCTGTACTTTAGGGTCAGTTTGGGGAACCGATGAAGTTTGGGGGACTTCTGGTCTGATCTCATCATCATTCTGGGAGTCTTGAGCTTTCTCATCAGAGCTCTGTAAACCTCCATTGTTCTGGGCCTTAGGATTAGACTTTCTTTTTGACTTCTTAGAATTTGTTACCAGAACAGTATACACCACATTAGAGTCAAGGAATGACAGCTTTATGTCCTTTTCTTCTAAAGGCTCTTCGCTTAGATTTTTAAGACTGAACTCAGTGGTAATATTGAACCGTTTATCATTTTCAATTGCTTCCTCTATTGTCTGATCTGCTCGCCCATACACAGCTAGAGTCTTTCCTTCCCAGTTGTATCTACCATCACATAATATATCTCTGCAGGCTCCCCCTTCAGTGTATCCTTTACATTGCACTTTAAAAAATTTTCCTTCTCCACACACATCATAATTGGAATATGGGAGTGATGACATGTTTTGGGATATTATTTCAATTTTTTCTCCCTCTCCCAGAGCGCGGCATGGTACATAAGGGTTGATGATCGCTTGAAGTTTGCATGAATAAAGTATAATGTTTTCTGAGTCTACATATTTTTTTGTGTAGTAAATAACTGGCTTATCTTCTTCCACGCTGCGGTTTTTCTCTTTACGTTTAGAGATAAAAGTAATGGCTAGTGGCTTTGTCTTGGATTGAATGTCATATTTCTATAATGTAAAAGAAAAAATATGTGTGCTGTTACACAGTTGTAACAATATGACACAAGGCATAGTCATAGTTAATGTGCATACAAATGTGAACTGAGAATCTATTCATTTATTATTATTGATTAATTTCCTTAAGCCATTATCCTTTGGCATCAATATAGCTGGTTAATATACTGCCATTTTGTGGTCGTTTTGGTTATTACACCATGTTTTCTGTATTCCCTCCCCTTGTGTGTGATGTACATCCTTCTTGTTAAGAGCCGACTTTTATAAAATGGCTGCATCTTATGGCCACATGTAATATGCTTGCTTGGAAACATTACCATCTTCGACTTGCAAATACCATCTGTACAATCATCTACTGCATCCTGTCATCTGCTGTAACCTGCTGCACTAAATAAAAATCTTTGTGGATGAAAAAGTATATGGTGAGTTCAGCTATCTGATAAGGATTGTCCACAGTGATTATATCTGCTTGTACAGGCCAGGCACAGAGGTCTCGGAAAGGGCTAAATCACTAATACAACAATCGGAGTCAGAATAATATGATATATAAAAACAATATACAATGATATCATTTTAGATTAGTATGAATGCAGATATTCATCAGGAGAAACTATAAAGGTGTGGTGACAGTAATGACAGTCTTGGACAAGTGAAGAATATGGCTGTTTTTGGGCCAGTCAGGGAAGGACTGGGAACACTTGGTCTGGGGGGCAGACAAAAACCTTTCACATATGGACACATTTCTGTGAGCTTAGGACAGAGTACTATGCAAGTGTGCCATGGTGCCCCATTGGTTGGTCAATATGGTGAAAGGTTGGTGTTCCTAAAGGACATTATTTACTGTGACCAGTGGCGTAGCGTGGGTTGTCAGCGCTCGGGGCAAGGCAAATATTGCACCCCTCTACTCCAATAATTTGCAAAACCTTCCCCTGCACACTCTGCACTGCCCAATAATGTCTGTACCCCAAATTATATTGTAGCACCCTGTAGGCAGGAGTGCTATTACATTTAGTATTTTCAGATTGTAATCAGTCTGATGCTGATTTGTAGTCTATGTTCATTTGTTTTCCCCTAATCAATTTGTCATTGTTTGCATCTGTCTGCTGCTGGGTGTACCCTGGTCACAGAGCAGAGCAACCAATGAGAGATTGCTATGAGTAGGTATCCCTCTCCAGCAAATCACTGTGAGGTTAATGGCCAGTGGTGCATGCTGGGGGAGTAGATAAATACTTGGGGTGGACCATGTGACCATCTCTTCTCCTCTCCCTGGCCCTGCCTGTGGGGAGGCTGCTATGGACTGTCTGAGATGGCTAGGCCTAAAGCCTGGGGACTAGCAGTGTGCTTACACTGGAGCCTGAGTCTGTAGGCCAAGTGGTTACTGCTGATGACAAGGATGAACATGACTGATGACTTCTACCTCTTGTGCAGCTGTGCCAGGTGTTTTCCCTGCTGTGAATGGAGACAGCTACCACACTCTGCCATTTAAACGAGACTCTATTTATCTGGATGATCCTGACCCTCAACCTCTCTCCCTGAAGTTCTACAATAAAGTTCTCAGCATCATATCTACAGTCTGGACATTGCTTTAATCAATCACTATAGAGTGCGGCAAGTGCTGATAGGCAAAGTGAGTGAAACTATAATTAGACAAGAAGATTACTAAGTTGCGGTAACCCATAGCAACCAACCCTAAAGTCAAGGTGTGCTGGTGTGCTTTGGATCCATTATAGAGGTTTGTTACATAGGAAACACACGGAGAACCGTTAGTTCTTTTACTGTAGACCACCCTTTGGAGCCAGAGGTAGTGTTATCCTGCATTGGGTATCACTGACCAAGAAAAGGGTGTTGCTACAATATTAATATTTTATTAATTAACAATCAATTTTTTGGGGGCAGCACAGAGTGTAGGGGAGGAGGTTACACATTATTGGGGTACAGACAGGTGTCAGCTCAGGAGGCCAAGGGGCCACCGCCATCCTTGTCCCCCCAAGCTACGCCCCTGCATAGCGGAGTACAAGGAAACGAGGCTGCGCCCTGGGCGGCTGCCTAGTGGCAGCGCTGGCCCTGTCTATAGTGCTGCACAATATCCCAAAAAAAACTAAAGACAAATGGAAATAAAGACTTATTCATGCAGGTTGGGGTGAGGAGTTAAAGTGACATTAAACCCTCAGATGTTTTAACATAAACCAATACTGTAACGTGTGCCTTACTGTAATCCATGGTAGTTTCCATTCTCTTTGCTGCTCTTCCTTTTAAATCCTCATGTCTTCTCATGCTGGGGGAGAACTTCCCTTTGCAGCTGAGTGTCTCTTCCTGTAGTGCTGGCTCAGGTTGTGAACCTTCACACAGACACCATGTATCCATTCCAGAGACAAGGCAGTCTGCTGCAAAACAGAAGTTCTGCCCAGCATGAGAACAGATACGGATTCAAAAGGAAGAGCAGCAAAGAGAAGGGAAACAACCATGGATTACAGTAAGGCGCACATTACAGTATTGTTTTTTGTTTTTTTTTAAATCAGAAATCAGCTTTATTGTACAAAAGAAAGCAAGGTACAGTGGAACATAGGGGCACAGCCCCAAAAACATTGTAATATTATCAGCATACATCAGAAGTAGAAAGTGAACGTTGATCACAGTAAAGTATCATAACATGGCAGATAAGAATCTCTCAGTGTCAGTAATATATCAAACCGGTGACCACGATGGGCATATCTGATACAACTACTACGATCTGTATGATATTGGGGGCAGGTGCCCAGCGTATCGTGGGCCCAGACTGGCGCGCAGCAAAAGAGCAATTCCCAACATCGGAGCACATCTCTGTTTGCATTTGCCAGCTTTGCCGCGTATTCCGTTCACATGGACAAGGTGTTTTGTGTTTTGTGTGCTCAGCAACAGTGGGAACCACATGGGGGGGGGGGGGGGGGGATCATAACATGGCAGATCAGAATCTCTCAATGTCAGTAATATATATAACCGGTGGCCACGATGGGCACATCTGATACAACTACTACGATCTGTATGATATTGGGGACAGGTGCCCTGTGTGTCGTGGGCCCAGACTGGCGCATAGCAAAAGGGCAATTCCCAACATCGGAGCACATCTCTGTTTGCAGTTGCCAGCTTTGCCGTGTATTTCGTTTACATGGACAAGGTGTCTCGTGTGCTCAGCAACGGTGGGAACCACGTGGGGGGGGTTAGGAAAGGGAGGGAGCAGGAGGGTGAAAGCAAGGTGGGAGAAAGAAAGAAAGCGGGACCGGGAGCTCAGACAGGTCAGGTGAGGCAGAGTAGCGCGTCAGATATGTAGGAGCGGTGTCACCATTTGGTTTCATGGGGGCTCTGAGGTCATGGCTTGTTGGTAGGCGTCTAAACCGATCCAGGGCCTCCAGGTGGATCGGAAGAGTTCCTCTGTGTTCCTCAACGTAGAGGTCAGGTCTTCCATGAGACATATCTCGTCGACTTTGGAGAACCACCGCCCGAGGGTGGGACAATGGCGCTGCTTCCACAACAGAGGGATGCAAGATCGGGCCGCGTTCAGGAGATGTCTAGACAAGGATCGTTTGTATTTCCCAGTGGACATATGGTTCAAATGCAGCAGGATTGTCCATCAAGTCTACCCCTACCAGGTCCTTCAGGGTGGCAATCACTCCCCGCCAGAACGGGAGCCGTTGGGGACAGGACCAGAACGTATGCAGTAGTGTGCCCGGGGCGCTCTGACATCTCCAGCATGTGGACGAGACCTGGGGGTATATGGCATGGAGGACTGTGGGGACTCTGTACCACCTGGAAACTATTTTGTATCCCAGCTCCTGGGTCTTGGAGGCCATAGAAGTATGATGGGCCAGGTGCAGTATGTGGTCTTTTTGGGCCGATGTGAAGGAAGTGTTCAGGTCCCTCTCCCATTTAGCCACGAATTCAGGGTACGATTCTGAGGGGGGAGAGATCAGGAAGGAGTACAGGAGGGATATTGCATGGCGGGTGGGCATCTCGTCTTTACAGACCTGTTCGAAAGGGGTCAGAGGTCTGTCTATCCGCTGGTGGCTGGGTATAGAGAGTAGGAAGTGCCGCAATTGAGTAGCACTCCAGTGATCAAGGGGGGGATCTGTCAGGCCTCTAATTTCTCCAATCGATAGCCACCGGCCGGCAAGATGCAGGTCACACAATCTAAACTTATTGGCCTCACGAAGGCGACGAATACGAGGGTTCTCAGCGCCAGGTGGGAAGTCTGGGTCGCCGAGCACCGGGATCAAAGGCGAAGGGTAGGGAGAGATGTCCGTGGAACGGAAAAGCGATCAGGAGATCAAGAGCGTGGGCGCGATAGTGGGGTGTAGACGGGTGGAGGGTCGTATGGGCGAAGAGAGCCAGGGGAGTCCGGCCAGAGCTGGGTTAGTGTCCTCCTCCTCCATGCCCACCTACTGCTTGGTTTTCCGATGACAGCACCAATCCCAAACCCGGGCAAGGTGGGTCGCCTTGTAGTATTTGGCCAGGTCCGGGAGGCCAATGCCTCCTCTGTTCTTGGGAAGGGTGGCCGTGCTATAACGGATTCTGGGGGGAGTGTAGGACCATAGAAAGGCCGTAAGCATCTGGCGCATGCGGCGAAAAAAAATCGGTGGGATGCGGATCGGGAGGGCCTAAAACAGATAGAGGATTCTCGGTAGAGTCGTCATTTTAACGGCATTACAGCGGCCAAACCACGAGAGTGACAAGAGGTGCCAAGACAACAGGTCCTGCTTGGTCTTCTGGAGTAGGGGTGCAAAGTTAAGTTCGTACAGTCGTGTTGGGTCCGCCGCGTTGTTGGTGCCCAGGTAGATCAGAGCGTCCGTCGACCAAGTGAACTGAAAGGACGACTGCAAACGATCCAGGTCCGCCTGGGGAAGGGAGATGTTTAGGGCCGATGATTTAGAATAGTTTATTTTGAAGTTGGAGAAGGAGGCATATCGGTCCATCTCCCGCATGAGAGTCGGGAGGGATGAGCAAGGGTCTGAGATGAAAAAGATCAAGTCGTCTGCGAAGGCGGCTACCCTATGTTCACCCGAACGTTTCACTAGGCCCCGGAAATTGGGGAGAGCGCGGACCCGGCAGAGGAAGGGCTCCAAAGTGAGGATGAAGATGAGTGGAGAAAGGGGGCATCCCTGCCTTGTACCATTGGAGATGGAGAAGAAGTCCGAGCGGGCTTCGTTCACCCGGACGGCAGCCGACGGGGTTGAGTAGAGTGTAGAGATCTATCGCATCATACCAGGACCCAGGCCAATGTGGCAGAGGGTAGTCTGGAGGAAGCACCACTCCACCCTATCAAACGCATCAAGGGCGATTGGCTGGAGCGGGCATGATGAATTACATTCAACACTCTGGTGGTATTGTCTCGAGGTTCACGTCCGGGAACAAAGCCCGCCTGGTCCAAATGTACAAGGTCAGAGATGTAGTGGAGTAATCTGTTGGCCAGGATTTTGGCAAAGAGTTTGAGGTCCAAATTGAGGAGAGCAATCGGGCGGTAATTACTGCAAAGGGATGGGTCCTTGCCGGGCTTGGGAATGACCGCTATGTGGGCGCGCAGGGAGTCTCTGGGGAGGGCTGAACCCGACAAGAGGGAATTGTACGCGGCTAGGAAACGAGAAGAGAGAACATGGGAAAAAGTTTTGTAATAGGGCAACGTATAACCGTCAGGGCCAGGAGCTTTACCCGGTTTGGCCTGTTTAAGGGCCAAGTCGTATTCCTCCTGGGAGATTGGCGTGTCCAAGTGTTCCCTAACCTCAGGCGGCAGTGCGGGCATCCCAGACTCCCTGATGTAACGCAGCAGAGCGGTGCTATCTGGTGAAGTTGGAGATGATCCCGCTCCCGGGCTACCTTAACAGACCGTTCCCGTTTCAGGCGGGCTCCGTGTCTAATCAAGACACCCCTGAGCACGCATTTATGGGCCTCCCACACCATCGAAGGTGTCGAAGATGGAGAGCAATTCTCAGAGAAATAGGAGAGGATAGTGGATTCTAGCTCGGATCCCTGGGTCCTGCAGCAGTGATTCGTTCAAACGCCACGAGGGGCATCTGGGGACAAAGGGGAGGAGTTCCAGGGCCATGTGGACCGGAGCGTGGTCTGATAGTAAAATATCACCAATCGACGCACTCAGGACCGATGGGAGGTCCCTATGCCGGAGGAAGAAGTAATCTAAGCGGGAGTACGTACTGTGAGCCGAGGAGTAGAACGTGTAATCCCTGACTTGCGGGTGTAGGAAGCGCCAGACATCCGTCAGTTGGAGGAGGTGCAGTTCGGACTTGAGTCTCCGAAGGCGGGAATAGGAGAGGTAGGAGGCCGTTCTAGACACATCCAAGGGGATCAATCGCGAAATTAAAGTCGCCCCCAACTATCAATAAACCCTCCTCAAACTCAAGGATGAGCGGCAGGGTGGATTGGAGAAAGGAAACTTGATCTGAGTTGGGGAGGTACAGATTAACCAGGGTAACCAGTGTGTCGCCCACAAGGCCTTTAACGAACAGGAACCTACCCTCCGGGTCACACTTAAGGTCTCTAAACGTCCAAGGCACTGACCTGGATAAGAGAATACTCACCCCTCTGGACCTGGCAATGGGAGACGGACAGTGATATGCGTGCGGGAAATCTCTGTTCCTGAGCTTAGGAGTGTTAACCGATTTAAAGTGCGTCTCCTGAAGGAAAGCCACATGAGAGCCCGTTCTCTTCAAATCCCCCAGGAGCCTGGACCTCTTCTCGGGGACGCCAAGCCCCTTTACATTGAACGTGGTGAGGCGCAGTGGGCCCATATAAGCTAGGGTAGAGGGTTTCCAAGGGGGAGAAAAGACAGGGGTAATGGGGAGGAGGAGGGGTAGTAGGGGGGGGGGGAAGGGGGTAGAAG
>NW_017309411.1:25481-25935 GCF_000935625.1 Nanorana parkeri
TCTACAGCAGGTACGTAGACGGGAGAGGTAGGGAGGAAGGGTAGGTAGGTAGTGTGAAGCAAGGGGAACCCGGTCAGGTGGGGGGCACCTAGACCACGGTATGGGGTACTACGGTAGGCGCGTAGCCTAAGCAATAGCGGAATTTATACTCTCCAATCCGGAGATGGGAGAGTACCACCTATTGGGGGAAGGTGGGGTGGACTAAGCAAGTGAGAGGGACCTCGGGGAGGTGCGACCACTTGCGCAGGACAACTTAAAAGTAACAAATGTATAACATATCAATACAAATTTAAAACTTTACACCCAAGGAGCCGTTGAAGGTGAAGGATGAGCCCCCGCCCAACCTGGCAAACCCCTTCACCCTGCCCCGAGGCACCCGGACCCCGCGAAGGGCGGGGAGGGCAGAGTGCACCGGAGAGGGAGAAGTAGAGTCGGTCGGCCGCCCAGCCCCCCC
>NW_017309411.1:26002-40071 GCF_000935625.1 Nanorana parkeri
CGACGCGACCCTCCCGCGGCCCAGAGGAGGCCGCCGGCCACCAACAAACTCCCAACAACCCAGCTAAACCACAGAGGGGGTAACAACAGAGTGGGAGATGCATCAATATTAGCTAACGGTCTACTATATAGAAACATAGCCACATAAAAGGAATAGAAGGTACTCCAAGACAGAACTCAGCCATAACCATCCCCCGCAGAAGGAGAGCAGAGTAAGGGGCCTAAAAGAAAAGGGGAAGCAAAAAGGTTAATCACAGAGGAACGTGTAGTGGTGAGATGACGTGACCCTATGATAAGTGTCTGCTGGGGGGGGGATGGATACAACGGGCAGTTCAGGGTTCCCGGCCCACCGGGAGCAGTGCCGGCGGTGCCCCCGACGTTGGTCATTGCTGGTTTCTGGCTCCGCGAGGGACCCGTGGGGGAAGAGATGCCGTCTCCGAGGAGTCATCTGGGAACTCCAGCCAGTTGGGAACGTCCACAGGGTCTACATCCAGGAAACGAAAAAGTGCCGGGAGTTGATCAGGTGAATGTAGCTGGAAGGAAGCGTCATCTCGACGCACAATGAGATGGAACGGGTGTCCCCAGCAGATGCGGAGCGGATAAGGTCCAGCAGGGGACGGACTGTGCGCCTCATGCGGAGAGTATGGCGGGAGAGGTCCGGCATTATTTTGATGGTAGCGCCGTCAAAATCAGAGGTGCCATGCCGCCAGGCCTGTCTAACGATTTCCTCCTTTATAGCGAAAAAATGAACCCTGCAGAGAACATCTCTTAGAGCAGAGGGTGTGGGAGAACGGGCCCCGTTAACCCTATGGACCCGATCAAGCTCCAAGGCCGCGTCATGGGGCTTTCCCAGGAGGGCATTAAGAATCGCTGTCATGGTGTCCCTGAGGTGGACACCCGCCGTAGCCTCCGGTATGCCTCGCAGGCGCAGGTTATTTCTGCGGTTTCAGTTTTCGGAGTCGTCTAGGCGCAGGTGCATGGATAGCAGGCAGGTGTTCGTCACTCTCGCATCCGCCTCCAGGGCGTCCATTCTGGTCGATAGTGAAGATGTGACAGACTCTACTGACGTGACCCGGGTATCCACCTCTGTGATGCGGTGGGTGAGGTCATGGATTTCCTTTGTCAGGGCCGCAACAATGGAGAAGGCCATGTTATCTAGGTCTCATTTAGTGGGTAGATGCGGCAGCAAGCCGCTCAGGCCTCCCCCGTCCTGAATGACTAGGCCCGGCACATGCGGGATCGTTGAGGGGCAGACGGGGACTGTGGCCGCGGCGTGTCCGGGAGCAGGGCCAGGGATAGGGGGCCGTCGGGATCGCGGGACTCAACTGGGTCAGCAGTCAAAGGCAGCGTGGTACGGCTCAGCTTCTTACCCGACTGGAGACCGGCCGTGGAGGAGCGTGTGAGCGCCATCTTGTAGACCGCCGTCGGAGCCGGTGAATTGCGGGCGAAAAAGTCGTAGATCGAGGCAGAGCGGGGGTCACCGTGAGTACCGCAAGCTTTCTGCTCCTTGGGCATGGATGAGTTGTGCAGAGAAAGTCAGCTAAATCGTAGGTCCGGCTTGGTGATCACAGAGCTCCCCTAAAGTGTGTCTTCACGGCTCCATGTCCAGGCCACGCCCCCTACAGTATTGTTTTATGTTAAAAAATCTGAGGGTTTAATGTCACTTTAAGGCATGGGATGAGGCAAAAATTGTTGAAAGCAAACAGGGTAAAAAGGAAGAACAGGTGCAAACAACCAGGGAGAGACAGTCTGTCATGGAACTACAAATCCCAGAAGGCACATACAAATACAGGCTATATCCCATAGACAAGCACTGGCCTCTGTGTCCCTTCACCATATCCTCTTTTGCTGCATGGCTACGCACTGTCTCCGCACATAGCCTCAGTCTCCGCGTTCCGTTACCGTGACGGATACAGGAGATAGGTAACTCTCTGGGTAGCCGCCTGTAGGCAGTTGTCAGTGACAGGGCAGCCTAGCTGGCTGCAGGATAAAGTGGGTTAATAAGTGTATATAACTACTTTCAGCGATTTGGATATGTTTATATGTAAATATGTTCAGCACTGTTTTTAGCCTCTACAATTGTCTCCAGCACCATTTTGGAGAAGCCTGGTGTGCTGATTGGACAGGAAATCTCGGGAGATTTGGTCGGCCATTTTGGGGTGGTTATCTTATATAGGAAACACAACCACGTTTGTAGTCAGAACACGTGTGGATGTAGACAGGGACAGAGACCCGCTTGTGAGGGAGAGTCAGGAAAGTGCAGGGAGAGTGTTCCAGCCTGTGAGGGATAGTTCAGGGTTCCTACGGAGTCCTGTATCGGTAATCCGGGTCGGATGAAAAGACCCCCAGGTGTTTATAACCAAACCAGTGTCTCCACTGTGAGTGCGGAAAGAGTGTGCCAGACTCCTATCTCCCTGTACGGAACGAATATCGCTGCTTCCGGGTAGAGTGCTATCAGCCTTACAGATACGTATTGTTTGCTTGGGCTTAGACTGTGCCAGTCAGTGGGAAGTGTCTAGGGTGCTAACGAATCCCAATACCGCTTACATCTGAAGTGACTGTACTGTGTACTTGTGTCTCCATGCCTGGAGTGAAACCGTTTGCTTTACTATTGTAAATATTCTTCATACTACCGGCCCTTCGGTAATAAACGTTATCCTGTTAAAAGTCAATTACGTGTGATTCCCTCTTTGAAGCCGCCACACCCTAAACCCGCTTACACGCCATGACACTGAGCCCTAATTTGTTACTGCGCATGCGTGCAGACGGCATCATCTAAACCAGTAATGTCCAAACTCCGGCCCTCCAGATGTGGCGAAACTACAAATCCCATGATGCATCTCTCTCCGGGAGTCATGTCTGTAGCTGTGAGAATCCTGCAATGCCTCATGGGATTTGTAGTTCCAGCACAGCTGGAGGGCCGGAGTGATGATAGCGTCAGCCTGCCTGGCAACCTTGGGGAGTGGGTGGAGCGAACAGTGAAGTGCCCTGCGCGTGTGCAGTATTACAAGTCTGAAAATAATTAACCAGTTACAATATGTGGCGTGACCGCACTGAACGACCCCCCAAGCACCCCTAAACATTTTCCTCCTGGCCACCCCCACGCTACGCCCCTGGTGCAAGGCTCTGGACTATGTCATATATGGAGTGCAAGGCTCAGAACTATATAACGTATGGCTTGCAGGGCTCAGAACTATACAACATATAGAGTGTGGGGCTTAGTACAATGTAACATATGGAGTGCAGAGCTCAGATCTATATAACATATGGAGTGTGGGGCTTAGTACAATGTAACATTTGGAGTACAGGGTTCAGAACTAAATCACATATGGAGTCCATGGGGGTGATTTACTAACCTAAACACACGCACGCACCAGGTGCGTGTGATTTTCACACAGCAAAACGTATTTATCAACCAAAAAGTCTCTAAAAGCATATTTCCACTAATGCTATACATGGAAAAATCATGCACATGATGCATATATAATGCTGCTTCACAGTTTAGACAAAAATGGTTAGCTCATGCATTTACATTCCTGCATTCATCAACGCAAGCAACACAACGTAGAGCTAATGAACACAACATCACCTTGCAATTTATGCAGGGCTTTGCACAACACACCTGCTGGGTGTGTACACACTACAAAAGGTGTTTAGATTCCACCAATAGATCATGCTGGGAGGGAACACACTACAGAGGTGTATACATGTTCGTGGTGTGTTTATAAGGTTAGTAAATCAACCCCCATGTCTCAGTACTATATAACATATGGAGTGCAGGGCTCAGTACTATATAACGTATATACTAGGCCAACTTTGATAAACTGCGCAACCTAGTGGTGGAAATAAAATGGGATAACTTATTTCACAACCTAAACACAGGCCAGATGTGGGATTGTTTTAAAAACACACTACATACTGATAGTTAAAAGTGTATACCTTTAGGGAGCAAAAGCAAAAGATCAAAGACTAAACCTATATGGCTAAATAAAACTGTAAAACAACACGTCAAGGACAAGAGAGCGGCATTTATAAAATATAAGACGGAGGGGACGGCATTGGCGTTCCTTAACTACAAAGAATGTAACAAAAAATGCAAACTAGTAATCCGGATAGCTACAACTGAGTGCGAAAAGCATATCGCCGCAGATAGTAAAAAGAACCCCAAAAAATTCTACCAATATATTAACAGTAAAAAGGGGAGAAAGGAGCAGATAGGCCCAATAAAGGATGGAAGCGGGAAGCTAGTCACAAACGACAAGGAGAGGGCCGAGGCGCTGAACGCTTTTTTCTCCTCAGTATACACTCAGGAGGGAAATGGGTTTGACACACGTGACATATCTCCTAGATTAGCTCAAAATATACCCCAGTGGTTGACGGAAACCGGGATACAACAAAGACTTAAAATGCTCAATGCAAAGCAGTGGGTCCGGATAACCTGCACCCCAAGGTACTTAAGGAATTAAGCCATGTTATATCTAGACCATTAATCCTCATTTTTAAGGACTCCTTAATGACGGGTAGGATCCCCAGTGATTGGCAGAGGGCTACGGTAGTCCAATTATTCAAAAAGGGGGCAAGGTGCCAACCTGGGAACCATAGGCCGGTCAGTCTAACATCGGTAGTGTGTAAACTGCTAGAGGGTATAATAAAGGATTATCTGGTAGATGATGTTCAGGAAAATGGGATAGTTAATGACAATCAGCATGGGTTCAGGAAAGACCGTTCCTGCCTGACTAACCTGCTAACTTTTTATGAACATTTCACTCAAGAGATACATTGTATCCTTTCAGTGAAATGTATCTAAACATCGGGCTCTCGAGCTGTCATAACAAATAGCAGAGAGGTGAGGTGAGTCACTGCTGCCTCTCTGCTATTTTGAGCTGTCAAATACGGGATTGCAAATTGCGGTCCTCTATTTGCATGTAACGGCTTCATTCTTTCATTACTGAAAGGAAGAAGCTTTTACAAAAAGCTTAATTATTTCATTAATTAATGCCTCAATACTGAGACATTAATGAATGACTGTTAAATGCTGAGAATCAGCAAATACCGGCATTACAAAGCCTGATATAACTCGTCACGTACAGTGTACGTGGCCAGTCATATAGGCACAAAGTGACAAGACGTACACTGTACGTCTCCCGTCACGAAGGGGTTAAAATTAACTCCGTTACAAAAACTAGAGGCCACTTCCGGTTCCGGCGCCTGATGTAGCGGCCGCAAGGAAAAGAGCTCCTGCACCGCCAGACTTTACCGGCATATAAAACCCTTCTCGGCCGCTCGTAAATCGCTCTCCGCCCTAGGAGAAGTGACTGGGGACCGACACCGAGCAGCCCATGGATAAATTCCTGGCAAAAAAGCGCGTCGGACCGCGTAACAAAAATACGCCAACAAGACCTAGGAGGCCTCAACCATCTCCCAAGATGGCCGCCACGCAGGCTCTGCTATACGCAAGCCCTTCGTCTGAAGATGACCGCCTGCTTATCTCTGAACATGGCATGATCGCGGCTGAAGTCGCCAAACGTCTGCGCCCTACCATCCAGGAAGCGGTGACCAAGGCGGTGAACAAAGGCATCCAAACCCTGCGCTCGGAACTACTTCAGCAGGCACAGAGGATATCTGAGGCGGAAAACCGAATTGCTCAGCTGGAGGAGGGGAGCGAATCTGCGGCCACTCAGCTGGATTCCGCCCAACGCTCCATACAACATCTGATGGACAAGGTGGAGGATCTCGAAAATCGTTCCCGCCGGAACAATGTGCGTATCATCGGCCTTCCGGAGTCGTATCGCCCTTCATCCCTAGCGAGCATATGCGCCCATAATATCCCTGACCTCCTCGGGATCCATATGCCTTGCAGGGTGGAATGGGCCCATAGAGTGGGTCCCCCAAATCCGGAAAGAAAATCACCGCGCCCGGTTATTGTACGCTACCTGGATTATAATGACCGAATGGCGGTCCTACAGGCATTCCGCTCCAGCAAAGGCCTTACTTTAGATGATCATCGTCTGCTCCTGTTCACAGATTACTCGGTTGAGGTGTCCAAGAAGCGTAAGGCCTTTAGCGACGTCTGCACGTTGCTCGTCCAGAAGAAGGTGAAATTCACCCTGGCGTACCCGGCAACTCTCCGATTTCAGGCACCGGACGGCTCCCAGCAATCATTCCCGGACCCAGCGGAGGCAGCCGCCTACATACTTCAGATGCTGGATCCCAACATCTCCCGTGGAAACTGCAGTCCCCTACGCCAGCAGCGCCAATCTACGCCGGCAAAGAAATCGCTGCCTCGCCTCCCGATGACCCCCTCGGATTCGCCATAAGGTACGGACAGTTATTTGGAATTACAGCCCTGTCTGATGCGTCTTCCAGGCCAAGGTGAGCTCTTTCCGCCTCTCCCCCGTTTACTATCTCATGAGGGGGACAGTATTGGCCGTGAGCCCTAATTGCCTCAGGCGTTGCTACCTCCGAACCCCCCAGTATACCTTAATCCACTCTTTGATCCTTGTCCTGGCCGAGAACCAGTCCACTGTTACGCATTGGAGCCGTTCCCCTGGCAGGGCAGAGCTGAGACTGTCCTTGCTATGCTCCTCAGGAAAAAAGAGAAGTCCCAAGTTATGACCCCGAACTCTGTTTTTTCTTGTTTTTTGTTTTTGTTTTTGGGTTTATGTCCGGGTCCAGTTGACTCCGGACGTTCGGCTTGGTTCCCTCATACACAACCGATAATTATGCATGCACGCCTTTTTCGTGTCACCTACGATATCTTTGGATATGCCATACATTCATCTTCACCACCCACAGCTGTTTCTGCATCACTGTCACAAGCCCATGATGCCACCCGAGGTAGTATTGTGGTTGGTGCCAATTTTGATCTGAATGTTGCTACTAACTGTTCTTATATAACTTTTATGTATTGTATTTACCGTACTGCACTTATCTGTCCCCTTTTTAAATGGCTATGAGAGTGGTCTCCTGGAACATAAACGGCCTGCGGTCACCTGCCAAGCGTGTAAAAACCCTTAGGTTCCTGAAAAAGTTAAAGCCGGATATAGTGCTATTGCAGGAAACACATCTCTCACAAACTGACATAGATAGGATGCGGAAATTCTGGGTGGGGGAAGTCATCAGTTCCACATCTGTAGGAAGGAGAGCCATCCTGTTCCACAAAAATCTACCTTACAAAATCGCCCATGTGGAGAATGACCCTGAAGGCCGCAGACTGTATGTCCGTATCACTGTCCACGACAAAACCTACTCACTTTACAATTTCTACTTCCCAAACTCACCGACGGCTCAACATTTCCAGGAGACCATCTCATGGATCATGCGTGATGATAATCCCAACAAGCTCTTGGGAGGGGACTTTAATTCTGTTATGGTGGCGGGAGAGGATAGGTCTGGGAGTTCAGGATCCTCCAGGATACTTGACCTGACAAAAACCAAACCTACACTCTTGGCAGAGTTGACCGAGTCCTTGGATCTGGTGGATGTATGGAGGATAAGACACCCAATTGAGCGGGAATACACACACTTCTCCACAGTCCACAACACATTTGCTAGAATTGATTATTTCCTGGCATCTGGTACCATGGACGCCCTAGTGGCCGACGCCCAACTGCTCCCAATAGCCCTATCCGATCACGCTCCCCTATTGCTTGAATTGCAATCCTCTCTTCCGAGAGGAGAAGCGATCATATGGAGGTTCCCATCCCACTTGGTGGCAGACGCCTCTTTTAAATTCATGCTGATGACAGCATGGCAAGAATATGCTTCTTATAATAAAGACCATGCTAGTACACCTAACCTATACTGGGAAGCGGGTAAAGCATACCTACGGGGCAAAATTATGTCCTACGTGGCAGCAAAAAAAAAAACAGGCCAAGTCTCAATTCGATCGCGCCAGCCAAAATTTACGCCTGTCTCAACATGCCTACTCGGCAGACCCCACACCTGCACGTAGGGAAACATGGCACAAGGTGAAAGCGGACTTTGCATGGTGGACTAGCCAACAACACCTCTAACTACAGTCCCAATTTCAACTACGCATGCACAAATTTGGGAATAAGGCGGGGAGGTTATTGGCAAGTCTGACCAGACCGCATACCCCGAAAGCCCATATATCCTCATTAGCTTCAACCGACGGAGTTCTCTCCACCGATCCCAAACGCATAAACACGATTCTGGAAAATTTTTACCAGGCGCTATATTCGGCGTCCCCCTATAGATATGGAGGCGGGACACAGATTTCTTGAATCAATTTCTCTCCCCAGGCTAAAAGAGACAGACTTAGAGATTCTAAACGCAGACTTATCAGTGGAAGAGATAGCTCGGGTTATCAAGACCTCTTAGAACGGCAAATCACCAGGTCCAGATGGTCTAACGAACGAATTCTACAAAATGCTCCAGGAGGATCTGACTCCTGTGCTGCACAATGTATTCAGTGCTATGTGGTCGGGAGGTGACTACCTACCAACCGGCACTGAAGCCTATATCAAAGTATTGCCTAAGAAAGGGAAAGATCTTACTCAACCCAACTCGTACAGACCCATATCTCTGATAAATTGTGACGCCAAATTCATGTCTTAAATTGTAGCAGATAGACTAGCGAAAGTACTACCACATCTGATTTCCCCTGCCCAGGTAGGCTTTTGTCAAAAACCGTTCAGCTGTAATCAATATCCGCAAACTGTTAACTATACTGGATCATGCCAGGGACCACCCATCTTCCCCCATGGCTCTTATATCAATAGCCTCGGAAAAAGCTTTTGACAGCATCCAATTTCCTTGGGTATTTAGAGTCATGGGGGCGATGGCAGGCTTCAGTCGTTTGTCCGGGCTATGTACACCTCTCCGTGTGCTCGGGTGTGTACCCCCGGCTTCATATCCGCAAGATTCCCATTGCTCCGAGGTACTAGACAGGGGTGCCCGCTCTCACCCTTGCTGTTCAATATCGCCTTGGAACCTCGATCCCTGTTTTTCCAGACTATATCGGACATATCTTGGATAACATTGCACGACACACAGCTTAAAATAATGCTCTTTGCTGACGACATAGTATTGTCCCTTCTCTACCACCCCTACACTGGTACGTTCACATATCCTGATACGGGATACCATGGTGGCTTGGAGAGAAGCTCACAAATATCTCAAATTAAACCCCCGTCTTACCCTTCACTTGCCCATAAGAGGTAACCCCTCTTTTCTTAGTTACACTAGAAAGTCCCCTATACACAGAAATCCCTAATAGGAGCTGATCTAATAAACAGGTTTACACATATGGAGTATGTATAAGTATCACAATTTAATAGTAACAGAATAAACACATTGAAACACCTTCAACAAGACATTTAAAAACACTTAAAAATGACTTCCCATAGGATAACCCGATAAGTATAGTAGCCTAAGCGGCAGATAGTCACTGGTGCAAGTGCAGTGGCCACAATCCAATGTGGATACTTAGTATCTAGGCTTACTCACGTCACTTAAGACTCAAAGTGGTGGACAATCCTCCTAGAATCCCGTGCTAATGTATAGCTTGCCGTGGAACGAGACTGCTCAGTGGCATTTCCAGAAAATCCAACTTCGTTAGGTAAAAAGCGGGTCTTGGGGATGCCTCTCCACCCACTGATCAGTGCTCAACACTTGCCCACAAATTTAGCTTCCAAACCGTGACGAGAACAATCAACGAGATTCCAAGCTTGTGCGGCCGCGCAGCTGAATGAAGTATGCTGGAGTCCTCACAGCGGTGAGCCCGTGATGTAGTAAAGCCCAAAGTCGAACGAGGTCGAGTGGCAGTGACTCACTCGCACTTCTTAATCCTCAGTCAGGATTGTGCAGGCTGATCAGCTGCTGCACATCGGACAGCCTCCCGATAGTATAAGTTCCATCCCTTGACTTAAGAAACAGTGCCGTTTAGCTAGCCGCATACGGATCTGCTACGGGTATCCAGGGGAGCTTTCACACACACGTTACCCTGACGCGTTTCCCCCCGATCACACGGGGCTTCCTCAGAGGGGCGTGTAGTTGGTGTCTCTTGAAGGTGTGTTAAATAGCCAGTTCATTAAGGCTAATTTGAATCCAGTTCTCACACGGTCATGCCCCGACCCATGATCCGAGGCTATTCGTTTTATACAACAAA
Source organism: Nanorana parkeri (assembly GCF_000935625.1). Lineage (NCBI taxonomy): Eukaryota > Metazoa > Chordata > Amphibia > Anura > Dicroglossidae > Nanorana > Nanorana parkeri. The sequence goes on from NW_017309411.1 coordinate 36,134, forward strand.
AACAAATCTAGTATATTGGCACCTGTAAGGCCATAATTATATGCACTTCCCAGGTTCCTCACCCTCCATTCTACAGACATATACATAACCAAACATATATAGTGGATGATGCACTTTAATCCTCCCCATCCGTTTAACCCTATAATCACATACAGTGTGTATTAAAAAATGTGACATAAAGGGGCTCTCTGAATTCGAGATTCCCCTAACAGAAGAGAGAGGATCTTTGCTGACGACATAGTATTGTCCCTTCTCTACCACCCCTACACTGGTACGTTCACATATCCTGATACGGGATACCATGGTGGCTTGGAGAGAAGCTCACAAATATCTCAAATTAAACCCCCGTCTTACCCTTCACTTGCCCATAAGAGGTAACCCCTCTTTTCTTAGTTACACTAGAAAGTCCCCTATACACAGAAATCCCTAATAGGAGCTGATCTAATAAACAGGTTTACACATATGGAGTATGTATAAGTATCACAATTTAATAGTAACAGAATAAACACATTGAAACACCTTCAACAAGACATTTAAAAACACTTAAAAATGACTTCCCATAGGATAACCCGATAAGTATAGTAGCTTAAGCGGCAGATAGTCACTGGTGCAAGTGCAGTGGCCACAATCCAATGTGGATACTTAGTATCTAGGCTTACTCACGTCACTTAAGACTCAAAGTGGTGGACAATCCTCCTAGAATCCCGTGCTAATGTATAGCTTGCCGTGGAACGAGACTGCTCAGTGGCATTTCCAGAAAATCCAACTTCGTTAGGTAAAAAGCGGGTCTTGGGGATGCCTCTCCACCCACTGATCAGTGCTCAACACTTGCCCACAAATTTAGCTTCCAAACCGTGACGAGAACAATCAACGAGATTCCAAGCTTGTGCGGCCGCGCAGCTGAATGAAGTATGCTGGAGTCCTCACAGCGGTGAGCCCGTGATGTAGTAAAGCCCAAAGTCGAACGAGGTCGAGTGGCAGTGACTCACTCGCACTTCTTAATCCTCAGTCAGGATTGTGCAGGCTGATCAGCTGCTGCACATCGGACAGCCTCCCGATAGTATAAGTTCCATCCCTTGACTTAAGAAACAGTGACTCCAAAAATGAATTCTCATTCAGTGAATGTTGACATTAATTAATCCATAGAAACTTACATAATAGATAACCTGCGTTTACATTGAAAATTATTGTCCATTGTGAACCGGCATCATCCGAAACCCCAAGGGTCTTTCACATTGTTCGATCTGGCTAAGTATGTCCATTATTCTTTATTTTATTGTATTTTAAAAACCCGGGAAAATGCCCATATAAAGAAATGCAGTGTAGATACATTCTAATTATCACAATAAGAGACATCATGTTTGATATAGTATGCCTGTTTTATCACTATGTTCTTGTTATTTATTAAATCTTTCCCTCAGGGGGAGGATCACTTAGCCTTCTCACGCTGGGAACAGAGAGGGATTACCCTATTCTCGCACTTCCTCACAGACGATAAACGACGGTTGTTGACATTTCCAGAATTTAGTGACAAGTACGGGACCCCCACCAACGATTTCCTGCACTATATGCAGATCATTGCCCACATCAGGAAGTTGAGCCCCCTGAGCACTACTTGTCTATATTCTTCCCTCCCAGATAGAATCCTCCCAACCGCCAAGATCACTATTACAGATATATACTCACATCTGAGACATGCTTCCACTCCCTCCTTAGATTCGTCTAACCTGGCCAAATGGACTGAACATATCCCCTCAGAAAATATAGTTGAAAAAATCCTTACAGGCTATCGCTCACTCTGTAAAGCAATGGGCAATGAACAGTGGAGAGAAACCCAGTTCATAATCATACACAGGGCCTATTGTGCCTTCCAGAGGCCACCCCAATGGAGTCGTAACACTACCCTATTGCAGTGGGACAGACAATACCATTGGACGCCTTATTAATATTATTTAACTATTGGGAGGTCCAGGCAACCTCATTGGTTTCGTTGGATAGATACAACAAACAATGGTTAGGTACTGACTTTTTGGCGGCCAAAAGGTGCATCATGAGAGAGTGGCTCTCTCCACACGCCCCCACGTACATGGGTTAAGGGAGGACTTAGTGAAACTATTTCACCTGGACAAACTGGAGGCGGAATTACACCTGGAAGAGGACAAAAAAATTAAGACCTTTTTCAAGAGGTGGATCCCATTCATTGAATATGCATTCCCACTCACAACCCAAAAAAGCATTTTGTCCCCATTTCAATTCACTACCTACTGCTTACTACAAAACTTAGGAAACACGGGATAAATGGCCGGATTATGGGCGGGTCTTATACCTCTGCTATCTCTCATCTTTATGGGTATACTTCCGGATGACTAGGGCCATTGCCGGGGTCTCTTATGGGAGGTGGGGCGGGTGGGGGCGGTCTATAGCTCTATAGCTTCCTGCCCCAGGACAGGACCGAGAGGGGGTTGGGGTGACTGCTACGGGTATCTTAGATATCGACATGTACTTGTCGACATTAAGTGTATGGAACATGCTTTGTTTTGGTTTTAGTTTTGATGTTTTGTTTGGATGGTAATGCTTTCAAGGGTGGTTATGACTGTAACCTATACAACGGATGCTCCTCCATTCTCGCTGATGCCGAGAAGACCTTACCTGAGCCGTCTAAACCTACCAAGATATTGTGTAAAGTTAATGTCTACATTACGACGCTGTCGAACTCTGTATTGCGATACATGTTTGTACAATGACTGTTGTTATGCTATTGATACTATGCATGATCATCCAATAAAAATTGTTTGGAGAAAAACTAGAGGCCATAACCTAAAATTGGTGGAAAAAAAATTTGAGCACAAGGGGCGAAGGGGATTCTTCACAGTTAGAGCGGTTAAGGTCTGGAACTCACTGCCACAGACAGTGATTTCAGCAAAAAACAAGTGTTCAAGAAACTTTTGGACGATTATTTAAGGGACAGTGATATACAGGGGTACAAGTACTCCTAAAAACGAGATCCTATAGGTTGGACTTGATGGACTAATGTCTTTATTCGACCTCAAATACTATGTAACTATGTAACGTATGGAGTCCATGTCTCAGTATATAACGCAGGACTCAAAATTTCCACTCGCCTGCTCCCATTTGGAGAGTGGAAATGCAGTGCAGGCGAGTGGAAATTCCTGTCAGACTTGCGGTCTCAGACCGCGTACCTGACTCGTGGGAGCAGCTGCTCCTGCTGGTCTGTCTCCCTTCCATTCGGCCAGAGCTCTTCACTGAGCTCCGGGTCGAAAACGAAGTGATTTGAAAGGTCTGCAGACCTTACTAATCACACTAGATCACCAGGGATCTGCCTGCTCGCTTCCTCCCTGCAGAAAGACAAGCAGGTGAGGGGGCTTCATTGTACTGCATACAACATGTAACAGTGTAATTGATAAGATTATTTAGGAGGGTGTGTTTAGGGGCGGAGTTAAGGCCGCAGAGGGTTGGGGTTAGGTGGTTCAACTGGTGGTGAGTAACTCTTAAGGCCTGGCTAGTAGCTTAGGACTTGAAATTTTGACCCCTGATATAACGTATGAAGTGCAGGGCTCAGAACTATATAACATATGAGGTCTTAGCAGTATGTAACGTATGGGTGCAGGGCTCTTGAGTATACCCTATAGCAGTGGTGCCAATTAGGTCGATCGCGATCTACCAGTCGATCGCAAATCGATCCCTGGTAGATCGCGATGTCCGGTCCTGCTGCCGTGGGGCTTCTGTGGATCCCCGCTGCCCTCCCCCATCTGTATGCAGCAGTGATCCGAGAAGTTAGGCGGCAGTGGCGGGGGGCAGAGCCGCTATCACGCCGAGCGGTGAGGAGAGAAAGAGCCGCTCGGCCTGGATCTGACATCCGGCGGCTCTCTCTCTCCTCACTGCACATGCTGCTGTGACAGCGGCTCCATCCGAATGCC
>NW_017309411.1:40113-55376 GCF_000935625.1 Nanorana parkeri
AACTCAAATACTATGTAATTTTAAAATTAAATTAAAAAAATAGTAAAAAAAAATCCTGGAGGCGGGGAGCTGGGTGATGTCACACACCTGTTGGGGGGCACATTTTTTTTCTTGCCTCGGGCACAAAAGGAGCTGGCTATGGCTACTCCCTCCCTGAACGGAGGTGTTTTTTCGTTGGTAGATCTCATTGAGCTTGTCATTTGAAAAGTAGATCTCCGAACGAAAAATTGTGGGCGCCCCTGCCCTATAGAGTGCAGGGGTCAGGTGTATATAGCATATGGAGTGCAGGGGTCTGGTGTGTGTAACGTAAAGAGTGCAGGGGTGTGTTATGTGCGCACACAGTCAGATACAACCATACATGCACACAAAACACACACACATGCCCACACATTCAGATACATACATATATACATACAAAGAGGGGGCTCTAGACTTTGTGAGGTCTTAGGCGGAACTCAAACGTGAGGCCCCCACTTACACCCATACTGAAAAAAAATGTAAGCAATAATTAAAAATGAACTGTATACATTGCATATTGTAGGACTAGTGTTTAATTCCAGCAGCCAGGAATTTACAGCTTATAGAGCTAGAATTGTATTTCTGTCTCATATCTAATTCTAAAAATAACTATACGCAAAACCCTAACCCTAAGGAAGTAACGTGCAGAGGTCAGATGTAAGGAATGCACAGAGTGCAGAGGTCAAATCTAAAGAACGCACAGAGTGCAGAGGTCAGATGTAAGGAATGCACAGAGTGCAGAGGTCAAATCTAAAGAACGCACAGAGTGCAGAGGTCAGATGTAAGGAATGCACAGAGTGCAGAGGTCAAATCTAAAGAACGCACAGAGTGCAGAGGTCAGATGTAAGGAATGCACAGAGTGCAGAGGTCAGATCTAAGGAACGCACAGAGTGCAGAGGCCAGATCTAAGGAACACACAGGGTGAAGAGGTCAGAAGTAAGGAACTCACAGAGTGCAGAGGTCAGATGTAGGAAACACACAGAGAGCAGATCTAAAGACTGCACAGAGTGCAGAGGTCAGATCTAGGGACCGCACAGAGTGCAGAGGTCAGAAGTAAGGAACGCACAGGGTGCAGAGGTCAGAAGTAAGAAATGCACAGAGTGCAGAGGCCAGATCTAAGGAACGCACAGGGTGCAGAGATCAGAAGTAAGGAACGCACAGAGTGCAGAGGTCAGATCTACGGAACGCACAGAGGTCAGATCTAAAGAACGCACAAAGTGCAGCGGTCAGATGTAAGGAATGCACAAAGTGCAGAGGTCAGATCTAAGGAATGCACAGAGTGCAGAGGTCAGATCTAAGGAACTCACAGAGGTCAGATCTAAAGAACGCACAGAGTGCAGAGGTCAGATGTAAGGAACGCACAGAGTGCAGAAGTAAGGAATGCACAGAGTGCAGAGGTCAGATCTAAGGAACGCACAGAGTGCAGAGGCCAGATCTAAGGAACGCACAGGGTGAAGAGGTCAGAAGTAAGGACCTCGCAGAGGTCAGATGTAAGAAACACACAGCACAGAGAGCAGATCTAAAGACTGCACAGAGTGCAGAGGTCAGATGTAAGGAATGCACAGAGTGCAGAGGTCAGATCTAAGGAATGCACAGAGTGCAGAGGTCAGATCTAAGGACCGCACAGAGTGTAGAGGTCAGAAGTAAGGAACGCACAGAGTGCAGAGGTCAGATCTAAGGAATGCACAGAGTGCAGAGGTCAGATCTAAGGAACGCACAGGGTGCAGAGGGTCAGAAGTAAGGAACGCACAGAGTGAGAGGTCAAATCTAAGGAACGCACAGAGTGTAGAGGTCAAATCTAAGGAATGCAGAGAGTGCAGAGGTCAGATCTAAGGAACGCACAGGGTGCAGAGGTCAGAAGTAAGGAACGCACAGAGTGCAGAGGTCAGATGTAGGGAACACACAGAGAGCAGAGGTTAGATCTAAAGAATGCACAGAGTGCAGAGGTCAGATGTAAGGAATGCACAGAGTGCAGAGGTCAGATCTAAGGAACCCACAGAGTGTAGAGGTCAGAAGTAAGGAATGCACAGAGTGCAGAAGTCAGAAGTAAGGATCGCAGAAGAGGTCAGAAGTAAGGAATGCACATAGGCAGCTTCTGGAACGCACCGCAGTCGCTCACAAATCTTCCCCCTGCATTCTGTGGTGGGAGGGGGCATGGCGGTTCATTGAGGTCAATGGCATTGCACTTCCCCCCACCCATAGTGCGATTGGACGCATGGCAAAACATTTCCTGCGTTATGTTCCACTGCAAACGCAAAAAATGCTGCTTGCTCTATTTTGTTTGCATTGGAATGGAATGCAGGCAATGTTTTGCCACGCGTCCCAATTGCACTGCGGCCGGGGGGGCGAAGCAGTGCCATTGAATTCAATGCACTGCCACGCCCCCTCCTACCTCAGAACGCAGGGGGTAGTTTTGTGAGCGATTGTGGTGCGTTCCAGCAGCTTCCGCTCTGGAACGCATCACAATTGGTGTGAACAAGCCCTTAGACACTGTGAATTCCTTTTTTTTTTTTGCTACCCTGTATTTTTTTATATGTTGTACAAAATCAGAAATAAATGAAATGTTAAAGAAAAAATAAAAGAGGGGTGCTTCACTAACCTGAACTCCCTGTGTCCCTCCGCCGGTATCAGCCTCCTCCTTGCCCTCCTCCGATGCCACCGCTGGCTACTGCAGCCCTGGCTGGTCTCCACCACACGTCGGGCGGGCTCTGTCCTCTCTCAGCAGGAGAGGATGAAGGGAACTGGCAGAAGTAGTTTCGCCAGCACTAGAAGGAGAAGCAGCGCCAGAGGACCCGCCGCGTGGCTTCTCCCTCTCTCTGACAGATGCAGGAAGGGGGAGGGGGGTTGCGGTGCGAAAGGCTGTGGGGGAATTGCCGGCACGGCGGCGCCCCATTCTCCCCATCAGGAAATCGCTGCTCCCAGGGGCGGACTGACCAGCGTCAGGTTAGTTGAAGCTGTAGCGGCGAGTTAGGCGGCCGCGAGGCCCTGGTGAGCGTGAGGCCTTAGGCGACCGCCTAACTCCCCTAATTAGAGAGCCGCCTCTGTACATACATACATACATACATACATAGAGTCACTAACTTTGTGTGCAGGCAGTCTGGCTGACTCTCCTGGCTGCAATCTCTTCATCTTCAGTATGCCCCCACTTCTGCTAATAGGAAGCTGTGTGGTCACCACCAGTACTGAGGAGGAGGGAGAGGGGCATCTCAGGTTGAGCCTGCATTGTACATGGAAGGCTGCCCTGAAGCAATATGTCGGCAGCCCTAGCGGCACTACAGTACATCTGCAGTAGTGGTGTATTTAGGTTTTGTGCTGCCCTAGGCAAGACTACACCCGGGCACTCTAGGGTTGCCACCCGTCCGGGAATCACCAGGACAGTACGGGTTTTGAACCCTGTGCCCGGGCGGGAGGCCGCCGCTCACCAGTACTTGGTGGCACCATGACAAGCGGTGGGTAGCAGGGAGAGAGCGGCAGTCAGCGAGCACCGGGTGGCGCTGTTTTCAGTACCTCGACTCTCCCTCTCTCTCTCTCACTCCTTTGATCCTCTGTGGCTGGCACTGTGTGAGTCAGAGGAAGTGACATCACCGAGAGAGCAGAGAGGGAGAAGTCATTCTCCAGCAGTCGGCATGGACAGCGCTTTCATCTTAACAGGTATCTAAACAATTGCAAGGGAGGAGGGGGTAGAAGAGGGGGGAAAGGGGGGGAAGGAAGGGGAATGGGGGGTTGGTATAACATTATAGTATGTCATGCTGGTTGTAATATTGTGAAAGGGGACCTGTTGTTTTGGCTGTGCAAGCACCCCTGGAGGTGTTAGGGCTTGTTCACACCCATTAGGGTGCGTTCCAGAGCGGTAGCTACTCATCCTCCTTATAAATCGGAGGTACAAGGCACCGGTACTCGGTATCGACTCATTGACCGCTGAGACAGGTGGCACTGTGATTACAGCGCCACGGTCTCAGTAATCACACAGAGCAGATGTTCTTCTTCTGCTCAAGGGGCTCTATGGTGACTCCTATGCCGTGGTCACGGGTCCCCCAGAGGACAAGTGATCACCCGACAAGTGATCTAATTATATCACTTTTATTAAACGAGCAGCGGCTCCCACTATGCATTCAGCTCTGCTTGTCAGGAGCAGGGCTGAATGTACAAAAAAACTACTCGCCAGGCGCCCGAAACTGCATGCTCCGGGGGTCGGGAGATAGGTATTCGCTCCATAAGATGCAGGCACATTTCCCCCCTCCTCAATTGCTGAGATTTATAGTCCTCTATACTTGGTGGTATTATTCTACATTGCTGTATAATGTGCTGAGATTTGTAGTCCCTCTACAGCTTTGAGTTAGTGGCAGTACTACCAGTGTCGCAGCAGTCGTATACCTGCACAGCACTGACGAGGCATCCCTCCACTACCAGTGTGCTATAATTTTCCTCAACCCATTAATTTCTCTAACGCGTCTCTTCCAGGTGCACATGCCATGAAGACTCGGCCCCACTGGAAGTGACACAGTTGAGAAAATGTATAGGATCGATAAAAGCTATAGAACACTGACACTGTCCGGCCCCTCCCACTAACCTCTCACTCTCCTCCCACAGCTCACAGCCCAGAAGCATGGACAGCCAGCGGCAGTCTACAGTGGGTGAGAGTGCCTAAGTACCAGACATGGAGCAGAGTAAGACCAGAACCATGTAGGGAGCCCAGTGGGTCCTCACATCAGCCCACCATTCACTACTGTTACATGGATGGCAAAAGTGGCAGACAGGGGCGGGGAGAAGGCGGGGAAGAGGCAGAGCCGGAGGGGGGCCAAGTTGCTGCACCATGGGCCTCTGGGTTGTACTTGCCCCCTGGGCTAAAAGTTGCCAGTCAGCCCCTGGGCACTACAGTGTTCGGGTTTGGCTTGAAGAAAAGGTGGCAACCCTAGGGCACTCCCCAATCTAAATTTCCTGTTTAAGACATTTTGCGTAACCTGCCAGTCTCTGAATACAGTGCAAGCGCTGTATCCAGCTTCTGACAGGTTGCGCTATTAGCGCAGCAGGGAAGCCGGGGTCTAAGGTGGGCTGTGAAGGATCTCTGGTGGGCCCACCATAGACCCTGCAGGGCCCACCTGAGACCCTGCAGAGCCCACCATGACACTGCACAGCAGACCACTACAGACCCTGCACAGCCCACCGAAGACTCAGAACAGCCCACCTGAGAGCTTGCAGAGCCCACAAAAAGACCCACATAGCCCACCATAAATCCCGCGTAGCCCAACATAGATCCTGCACAGCCCACCTGAGACCTTGCAGAGCCCACCGCAGACTCCGCATAGCCCACCTGAGACTCCACAGAGCCCACCATAAATCCTGCACAGCCCACCTGAGACCCTGCACAGCCCACCTGAGACCCTGCACAGCCCAACACAGGCCCTGCACAGCCCACTTGAGACTTTCAGGTGAGCTGTGCAGGATCTATGGTGGGCTCTGCTGGGTGTCAGGGGGGCTGTGCAGGGTCCCTTTCCCTGCACGCATGTGCTGCTCCTCTTATCTGAAAGTCCCCAACCTGCCTCTGGAACAGATCGCCGTTAGAATTGGGGGGAGGGGGTATGGGCACCTCATGAGCCACTCGCACCTTCTCCTTAACCTCCGCCGGCCGAGCTGTATCTCACTTGGCCCCGGCCCTGCCTCCTCTTCCACCTGGCAGCTCTCTCAGGTAAATTAGGTGGCCCAGAGGACCCAGGAGCAGCCGCTTAATTTGCCTGATTGTCTGATTCTGTGCGGCCCGACTCGCCCCACTGATTGTTTGCGCCCCCCTGGTTACGCCACTGAAGTCACTGGAATATTTAGTAGAGTTCCAAATCAAAAGAGTGTGGTCTAGCAACGGGCTTATAGAGGGGGGCTGTAAATGACGAGCAAGCCAAAGAAGAGCACAAGGTGTTACCAGTGAAAACATGCCAAGGAGCAGCCCCCAGCAGCGCTCCTCAGAGTTACTTAGATACATAGTTGTTAAAAGACAACTATGAGGTAAGTGTTTTTCCCCACAGTTCTCTTAAGGGTCACAGGAGGACATATACTAGCGTCCTCCCGTGACCCAAAGCTCAGTATATCACGAGCTACAGCTTGTGGTATATTGAGACCACTGCAGCCAGGACGGATCCTGACAATTATGTCTGGATCCACCCAGCTATGTGAGTGACCGCTGTCTCTGCCTATCTAGAGGCAGAGCCAGCTGTACCCGCCCCCTCCCCCGTCCGTTCCTCCGTTCAGCGCTGGAGGATAGGAGAGGGGAGGGGGGAATCCCTGCGGGGAGCAGTGACTGACAATCACCGCTCTCTGCGGGGAGATGATCGAGAAGTGAGCGAGCGACGGTATGTGTTCCTGACCACTGAACCATCATGTTCTCAAACAATTCATCCCTACACAGCTACCTCCTCATGTACCACTTGTCCCTCCCTTTTAGATTGTAAGCCTTCGTGGGCAGAGCCCTCCTTACCACCTTGTCTTGAATTGTATTGTGATTGTAATGTCTTCCTTATATTGTAAAGCTCTGCGCAAACTGTTTGCGCTATATAAATTCTATGTAATAATAGTAATAATAATAATAATGTGTTCCCTCACTTCCCGATCTATTGAGCCGACATGTGACAGTTTCATTGTCACAGGTCGGCTCGAACTATGAGGTGAGTGAAAATCACCATCATAGTTCTTCTTTAAGGTTAAATAAAGACACAGGTCCATCGAGTTCAACCTTTGGGTAGTGTGTGTTTATCTGCGTTACTAAGATCACCGTTCATATACAACTTTTACTTTATGTACAAACACACACCCTATGGTAAAATACTCAGCCCTGGAATGAGGTTATGACACAAACACCACCTTATAGGAGCGGTAAGTGGTGTGTCTGTTGTTACCATACCTAGAAGTTCAGGTTTCTCAGAGAGCTCTTGTGGTGATGTTGGGAGCTGGTCTGTTTAAATCCAGGAAGGCTGGAGCACTGTATGGTGCCTGCTACCTAACTATTGGGTTGTTTTATCATGTATGGCCATGCTACATGTTTACTTTAAGATATATCTAAACACAAGAAAAAAAAATGTCCTATATTGCAGCTTACCAGTCCTTAAATGAGGTGGGTGCATTTGTTTCCTTTTCCAGATATCTCTGTGAACTACAAAACGTCTACCCCTTATGTTATGGAAAAGATGAGAGTGGGGGTGTTCTGTATTCCTGTCCTTGTGTGACATTGCTGCTCCTCTAAAGATACAGTATGGTGAGTGAGAGTTGTTACCCTTAGACAGGAAGTGTGTTACTGGCTGAATCATCAGGTGACAATAAAGGATAGATACTGTGAATGAGTGGGATCGGGAGGGATGGGGGGGTTTCCAACTTTGGCTGTAACCTTGAGCCAGGAGAAAAGAAAGCTTTGCTTATCATCAGCACCTCGGGGAACAAACAAACAGAATTTTACAAAGCCCCACTCACCCATATCTAGATCATCTCCCCTCCTTTATGTGCATATTTTACCACAGCTGCACAGATTACTGCAGTTAATTTGTTAGAAGCCACACATAGAGATAAAAGTGGACCTAATAACCCGACCTGTTTCATGTGAAATCTTCACACTTCTTCAGCGGTGCTGCTGTTAAGTGATGGTTCCTTTTTGCTTTTGGCACATGGAGCAAGAAGAGAAATCTCCCAAAAGGGTCACATACAGCAGTAAACAACTGACTGGTCCTAACTCACCCCTACTTTGTCCTAATGTGTTTGTTTTTTTTGGGGGGGGCTGCACTTTAATGAACTGTAATAATCTTTTAGAACAGCAGTCGCCAACCGATGGTCCGCAGAAAATTTTGGTGGTCCGCAGAAAAATCTGGACATTATTTGCATTTTTTATGTTTAATTAATAATAAAACAAAAATAATATTCTAAGAAATTCTTATATTCTGAATGACAATTTTTGCCTTTATATTGCACTAAATTCACGACCTGTACTAGGGAGGGGGAAACGAGAGGCCCAGCGTGACGTCAGGGTAGTCTAAGCCCTCGTTCACACCTAGGCGTATTGTATATGCCCGTCTGTCGCGCGTTTTTCACACGTTTTTTTACCGCGATTCGCGGTAAAAAAGTTGCGCGCCCGTCGCGCGATTCCGAAGGCTACTTGGCTGTATCCCAATGGAAAACGCCCTACAAAACGGCCCAAAGTAGTACCTGGACCTTTTCAGGCGTGGGCCGTTTTGTAGGGCGTTAGGGACGGGCGGAAATACGGCAAGGTGGGAACGAGACCATTGAATACAATGGGATTTATATTTTTGACCGTTTTGTAGAGCGTTCGTCGAGCGTCGAACGCGCTACAAAACGTTCAGGTGTGAACGAGGGCTTAAGTTGTATGAGGCAACCGTTGCCGAGCCATACGCTTCAGTATTGTTTCGACCAGGGGCGGACTGGGCCGGGGGGCAGGGAGGCTATTGCCCCCTGGGCCCCTCTGATGCCGTGCAGGCTGGGCCGTCATTGAAGCGGCACGGGGGCTCCGGTGCTGCCTCTCACTGACTTAAGCAGTGGCTGTCACAAGGGATGCGCGGCTCTTAGTACAGGCAGCACAGGCTGCCAGTGATCTGAGAAGCGGTGTGTTCCTTATCATAGCTGTAAAGCATGTATAATTTTGTTATATTAAATTGGTGCATTTCATATGAATAAAATGGAAGTTCTCTGATCATTATTTTACAAATGTATTTATCTTTTTTTTAAAATTCATATTAGTGGTCCGCAGGATTTAAAATTATGAATTTAGTGGTCCATGAGGTCTGAAAGGTTGGCGACCGCTGTTTTAGAAAATGCTGGATAAGTAAAGTCATGTATGTTTCTTCTGCAGTGCATATGATGTTTCCCTTTTAATTGGACTGTAACTTTTTGTGGCCTGTTTTTAGAAGCTTTTGGCTTGGGCTTGTCTGGAGTCTCCAATTAGTTAGTGTCTGAATTCTTGGCTTTGCTGCAAGAAAGGTGACACAAAACAATTGGCACCATTTGCAGACAAGATAAATATAATACACTGCCTGGCCAAAAAAACAAGTCGCTCACAATATTTCTTCAGACCGCTTTAAGCTTTGATTACAGCACACATTCGCCAAGGCATTATTTCGATAAGCTTATGCAATGGCACATTTATTTCCATCCAAAGTTGCATTCATTTATACCAAGATCTTGTATAAACGAATATGTGAAGTCTTCTCCAGCACATCCCAAAGATTCTCAATGCGGTTAAGGTCTGGTCTCTTTGGTGGCCAATCCATGTGTGAAAATTATGTCTCATGCTCCCTGAACCACTCTTTCACAATTTGAACCCGATGAATCCTGGCATTGTCATCTTGGAATATGTTCAATGTGCCATCAGGGAAGAAAAAATCCATTGATGAAAAAACCTGGTCATTCAGTATATTCATTTTTGTTGGGGCACATAACGCTACTGAACCTAGACCTGACCAACTGAAGCGACCTCAGATCAGAACACTGGACCCACAGGCTTATACAGTAAGCACTAGGCATGACGGGTGCATAACTTTATTCACTGTAAAATACTTAGATTCTAATTTGATTTGGCTTAAAGGGAATTAAAGACTGGGCCCACATATATATTTTTACAGTGACCTTGTGCGTTTAAGCTTATGAATGTATGACTTTGAACAGACATCTCTTTGAGTTGCTGCCCTTGAAACCTGAGCTATGTCAGAATTTGCAAAGAACTATCTGAAAGAGTTAGCAGCTGTTCGAAACATGTCATGTAAATAGAAGGCTGTCCTTATTCAAAATAGGTTTGAAGAATGACGTTTAGAAATCTAGATGACTAAAGTGGTTTTCGTAAAGCCATATAAAGAAAGTATAGTAGTCATGACGTCAGAAATAAGTTAAGAATATGCTTACAGAGTATATGGCCTTATAGGATAGACCAATCATTAACGTCGATTTTGGAATATAAGCGACAGGCGACTTCACACTAGTCACACTTCATTACATTACATTACATGAACTTACACACATTCAAGAAGAGAATCTTAACACGCCCACAAGAAGAGACTTTGTTATTCCACCTGCTAAGACTATTTTGGTCGAACCTACTGAAAAGGCTGAGGAACAAACACGAGGTGACTAGCTCTTTAAACTCTGCATTAACTAAGAACTATATACTTTTAACTATCTATTTGTATATTATTTTTTTGCAATATCATTGTATGCTGTGACTTCCCATTATACAATTAAAGTCACAAGTTTTTTTCAATCTACAATTGGACATTCATTGATGAAGATTAATCACCTTAAGACGCTTAAATCGTAAGTGTCAGTCAAGAAATATTAATTTCTAACATTTATTGGTGAGCCAGCCACTCCAAAGTTTCCATATTTCTGGGCATCATTCTTATCGGTTTCCTCCTCTTGCTTAAACGGGGGAATTGAAGAAGTGAAAGTTGATGCAAGTTCCGGAAACAAAATCGGTGAATCTTAAACAGTAAGAAGGTGATTGGATGCGTTTTCAGCCAAGAAGCTGACTGATCCAGTTCGTAAAGGACTTCGCCTAAAAATTGGTGAGTAATGGATTTTATCAATGATATAGCTATTGAAAGTAATTTAGAGTTTAAGAACTTGTCAAGTCATAGTTCTGATGCTTCTCTATGGGTATCTATGTATAATCAGTGTTTGCTAGCGAATACTGAAATTGATAAATCAAGGTTTACTATAAATAAGTTGAAAAAGAAGCTCAGAAACGTAATTAAGCTTGTTAAGATTTACAATACAATGATTATTGACATACCTAAAAAGCAGACAGTCTGTGTGGTAAGACAGACAGAATTTGAACCTGAACATAATGAGTTGCATCAGGAAGAACATAATTGTCCAGACTGTGAAATCTTGGGTAATTATATAGAGGATATTGAGCAGAAACTTGAGCTACGGACACAATTACTAAAAGACATACAGAATAGTGGTAAACATATTGCTGTAGTTACACGGAATACAAAAGATGCTAAATCTGGCACATCTAAACCAGATACTGCACAAGCATCTTACATACCGGATGTGCCAGAAATAAAACATGATAACGCAATGCCAGATTATACACGTAAGAAATTGTTGGATCGAGCTTCTAAATTGAAATTACAGATCCATGATCAGCTAATGAAGATCTTAAAAGATATTCCTAAATATGACGCAAAGGCTGATACATTTCATAATGCAGATGTTTTTGAATCATATACTGAAAGATTTAATCTTACAGACAATCAAAGAAATCGTATGTACGCTTTATGGCTGCCGAATTATATTTCGCGCAGATTAAAGAAATCTCCATACACTAATGATGACGGTGACGAAATTGACATAAATGCCTCAGACAGATTAAAACAATTATTGGTTTTGACTACTGGTGAGGAATGTCCAAGCTTAGAATTGCTTGACTCATTAAGAGTTACTATTAATGATGATCCATTTGAATTTGCAATTAAATTTGCAAAGGCATATGAACTTATAATGAATGTAGATGCAGACGATTTAGGATTGGTCAAAGCATTTGTGAAAAAATGTCGGTATCTTGATCCGATTTCTCACATTTGCTTTGGAAAAAAATTACCTAAATTCAGCAGCCGAGTTCATAGATAAAATTCGGAGACAACTAAAACAAACCAATCCAAAATCGGGAATTGCAGTCATTCAAAAAGACGTGCAAAGAGATAACCAGGTTAAATTTAACCGAGGAACTACAACACACAGCAAGGATGACAAGACAGGACAGGTGAAGCCAAGAGAGTTCATTTGTTATTACTGTCAAAAGCCAGGTCACTTAAAATGGAAGTGCCAGGCATTCCTTAGGGATGTCCAAGGAAGGAATGCAGTCGGGAAAGAGAACGGGTTAGTATCTCTTGAGCCATCTGCTCCTCCTTGTCTAAATGAAAAGAAGCCAGTTTCACCTTACACTCATCTGACAAGGCAGGTCAGAGAGCTATCAGTCAAATATGGCTTGAATGCAAATAACTTGCAATCAGTGACAGATGATGCAGGTTTATTGCCAAGTCCATGACTAGAACGAGATGTAAAAACTTATAGTTTAGATCAGTGGTTCTCAAACTGTGTAACCTCAGGACCCACATTTGTCCTTGGTCATTAAGTCGCGACCCAAGTCGCACTGCAATGGAACGCACGGCATTAGTGTACCACGTGTTCCGGTGCGGGCAAACGAACTATGGGTGGGAAGTGTGTTTGGGGTACCATTCAAATGAATGACAACACAACATACCTCCCACACCAGAATGCATGATAGGTACGATTGTGTGGTACAGTGCGTAAGCAATGCACGTATGGATGGAGCTCCCTCACGGCCATAGCCCCATTCCATCCCACCTCAAGCTGACACTCGGCACCGGGCAGCATATTCTGAATGGCTGTTTGGCGTGATAACTGACAGTGCTGCGCTAGGGGGAGGCAGAGGAGCCTCTCACCTAGAAAAGTGGAAGGCATGCAGTGACCCACTGATAACGGAGTTGCGACCCACTTTTGGGTCACGACCCACCAGTTGAGAACCAAGGGTTTAGATTATGTCGCCAAGCTATTTCTTGATAAATGCGGGCGTCCATATCTAAAGACCAAATTACACGCACAGAACACTACATTTTTGATAGATTCGGGAGCTCAAATATCTATTTCTGGACTTAACCTACCTCTGTTACCAGGATCTTCAGTCTGTACAATTGTAGGATTTAATGGTACAGGTAATTCAAGTGCTACATTATGCAAAGATGTTACTTTTGAGATACCTGATAGTTTGAAAACTGAAATTGATATTTATCATTGTCAAGGATCTGAGAATATCATTGGGACAGATGTAATGAAAAAAAGAGGTTGGATAATTGATCTGGGTAATGGAATCATTTGGAAGGATACCATTAATCGTAAGCCTGTGGTAATTGACCCAGCAGATTACAATGAAATTGGAACCATTTGTGTGGCAGATATGATTGCAGCAGACCATAGATGGCCAGATTCAGGAGACAATCTCGAATTTAAACAGTTGGTGCAATCATAAAAAGATCTTTGGAGTCAAGGTAAAAATGAAGCAGGTTTATTCAAAGACATTGAAGTAAACATAGAGGGGAGGGACCCACCGGCTCAAAAGCAATATAAATTACCTCCAGAATCCATTGAACCAGTATCAATTATCATAAAAGAGTTTCTTCAGCAAGGGATTATTAGGAAAGCAAATTCTGTGACAAATAATCCTTTGTGGGTAGTTGCTAAGAGAGATGATCCTAGTGCATTCAGACTTTTGATTGATCTCAGAATACTGAATAAATACACCCCACATTGTGCCCCAATTGTTGCTGAAACTCCTGATATCATGTCAAGGTTGAATGCGAAAGCAAAGGTGTACTCTGTAATTGATATTGCTAATGGTTTTTTTTCAATACCTCTGACAAAGAGTAGTCAATACAAATTCGCTTTTACTTTTCAAAATGAGCAATATGTATTTACAAGATTGCCACAGGGATTACATTTAAGTCCAGCTGTATTTCATCAAGCATTGGCCAAGGTTTTGTCAAAATTTTCTGGAAATAATTGTTTGATTCAATATGTCGATGACATATTATTGAGCAGTGAAAGTGAAGAAGAGCATTTAATCCATTTAAAAGAGTTGCTTACTATTCTGCAAGAGGCAGGTCTGAAACTGAATACACACAAAGTTCAGCTCATGAAACATGAGGTAAAGTTTCTTGGGGTTTTGATTAGCCCAGGGAAAAGGCAACCTCTTCAAGAAAGGATTAAATATATTTCTATACTTCCAGTGCCAACATCATTTAAAACTTTAAGACAGTTTTTGGGATGTATGAACTATTCCAGAGATTTTATAGTCATTTTCTGAAAAGGCCAGGCCTTTGTATGACTTGTATAAATTCAATGAGGAAAAAGGATTTGGACCATGGACTGATGAACATCAGTTAGCATTTGAAACGCTTAAAAAAGATTAATTGTGCTATGACTTAAAAGGCATTCTGCGTCCTGTGGTACTTAAACACTTACAGGTAGAATTCACGAAGTTCAATCATGAAAGTTTAGGTCACTTAGGTACACAAAGGTTGCTGGAAATTCTCAAAGAGAAATTTTACTGGGAGAAAATGGAAGAGACAGTGAACAGTGTAACTCAATCATATCTCATCTGTGCTCAAAATGTGCTCCCAAGCGGCCGTCTGAAGGATATCCACCGATAGGCTTGCCCATCTAAAGGGATGCGGGGATGTCCTGTTTGCTAAAACATCAGCGACGGCTGGAAGAGAACTGATGCAGATATTTTATCAAACAGGGCATCCCCGGCATCCCTTCAAGATGTACATATTTCCTGCCTGGCCCTGGATGATCTGTACAAGCCTCAGTGCGGGCTCTGCATGGGACAGGGTGTCCCACCAAGATCAGAAGGCTGCATAGAGACAGAGCAGGCAATCAGGTAACAGAGGAGGGCGGGGGGGGAGGGGAGGGGGGGGTTGTATTATCTGTGATTAGTCCAAAGTCCACTGTGTTGCAAAGTCTATAGTCTAGTGCTTTCCTATGTCCCAAGTCTATTGTGTTCCTAAGGGTCTCTGCACACCTAGACAACACATCACGGCACGTCAATCGTGCACGATTCCGGCCGGTCAGTAGTCGCCTAGGCGTGCACCGATCGCGCTGTAGGTGTGCCATTATTTTCTAACTGCAACCTAGTCGCGCCGGGTGGATTGCGCTAAAACAGCCGCACGTTGTTTACCTTTTTTCTGCGATTGCTGTGCGGATGTCACCCCATTGAAATCAATGGGGCCGCACGGCAATCGCGGCCTGCATTGTGCAGGACCGTGCGATCCCAGGACTCGCGTTCTTGGATCATGTAGGCCTGCACCGGGCCTGAGTCTAGGCTTACACCGGGCCTACTGCATTCTAAGTCCAGAGTACAGTTCGTTCTATGTCCAGAGTCCACAGTCTGTACTGGAGGGCAGGCTCATAAAGAGAACCTGTCCCCTCCGAATGCTATCACACAGGAACTTGTTAACCCCTGTGTGATAGCAATAACGTTAAGTGAAAAAAAATAAAAGAAATTAAAATAAAAAAAAAACTGATAATAAGTTAAAAAAAACATTATTAATGATAATAATCCGCAGAGCCCAACTTGAGACCCCCACAGCCCACCTGCGACTCCACACAGCCCACCTGAAACCCCCACAGGCTACCTGAAACTCCGCACAGCCCACCAGGCAACCTGAGACCCCCCC
>NW_017309411.1:63690-68491 GCF_000935625.1 Nanorana parkeri
ACCTGAGACCCCGCACAGCCCACCTGAGACCCCGCACAGCCCACCTGAGACCCCGCACAGGCCACCTGAGACCCCGCACAGCCCTCCTGAGTAGGGTTGCAGCTTTCATCAATTAGTTAGCCGATTATTAAGTTCGATTAATCGGTTAATCTGATTTTAAAAAAAGGCTCCAGTGATGGACTACTAGTTTGTATTGAGATTGTAGTCCATCACGGGAGAAAGCCTGGAGCGGTGAAAGTAGAAAAAAAAGTGTGGTGTGCAATATAGTACATTATAAAGCGGCACAATGCAGAATACCAGCAGCTATAGAGGAATACAGCAAATCCCAGCAATAGAACATTATGCTATAATATACTATTGCTGGGATTTGTAGTCCTCTGTAGCTGGCGTTATTCTGCATTGCTGTATAATTTATTATTGCTGGGATTTATAGTCCTCTATAGCTGGTGGTATTCTGCAGTGCGCTGTATAATGATTACACGCCACAATACAGAATACCAGCAGCTATATAGGAATACAACAAATGCCAGCAATAGTATATTATACTATAATGTACTATTGCTGGGATTTGTAGTTCTCTGTAGCTGCTGATATTCTGCATTGCACTGTATATAATGTACTATTGCTGGGATCTGATGTATTCCTCTATAGCTCGTGTTATTCTCCATTGCGCTGTACAGTATAATGATTATACGGCACAATACAGAATACCACTGACCAGTTATAGAGGAACAGCAAATCCCAGCAATAGTACATTATACAGGCTGTTTAAAGGAGAACTATTTCCACTGATTTCCACTCACCTCATAGTTCTAGCCGACCTGTGACAATGAGACTGTCACAGGTCGGCTCAGTAGATCGGGAGGTGAGCGAACACATACTGTGAACTGTGAGAACTGTGAGAACTGTGGGGAAAAACACTGACCCCATAGTTCTCCTTTAATGTATTATTGCTGAGATTTGTTGTTTCTCTATAGCTGCTGGTGTTCTGCAGTGTGCCGCTATATAATACAGCGGCACAATGCAGAATACCACCGACCAGTTATATATATATATTTTTTTTCTTCAAACAGGTACATTAAAAAGGTTTAGATTCTCCCCATGGTGGTGTCACGATCTAGCAAGGTTATCGGACTGGATCACAGCTGCGGAACTGTTTTAGGGAGATGGCCTATGGGATTGGATCAGTTTAGACGGTTCCCTAATACACTAGGTGCGAGAGGGAACTGTTCCACATCATGTATCCCAGGCCGTTAATAAGTAGGGGTTATTATTAGAAACTATGGGGGTTGTCTCACTACCTGTGGAGGTGATGGAATTGTAGTTCCCTACTGATGGGGTAGTAGCAGAACTCCACTATACCTCAGCAGTATGTTACTTGTACAGGCAGTACTCCACAAGCAGGTGTAATCACTAAGGGTGAGTAGTATAGGCAGTATGACTTTCCACAAGCACATGCAATCAGTATGGCACAGTATGAGTTTCCACAATTAAATGCAATCGGTATGGCTCAGTAGGATAAGCAGTTCATGGGTTAACAGCACAGGCAGGTTATGGTATTGCAGCTCAAGCAGTTCATATAGTAACAGCACAGGCAGGTTATGGTATTGCAGCTCAAGCAGTTCATATGCTATCAGCACAGGCAGGGTATGGTATTGCAGCTCAAGCAGTTCCAAAGTTATATTGTGCCCTAATACTTGCGGTTGAGCTGGGTTGTAGTGAGGAGATCCTCCCGTCCTGCTGGGCTGAACGGTTGGGTTTAGGAGGAGGTAGCGTGGCTGGATGGAGCAGACTGAGTGGCTGATTCGGAGCAGGCTGGCTGTTCCTCTGGGCATCCACGGTACACAATTTAGATCAGGTCCTGTAGGGTTCAGTGGTTCGTGCGGAGACAGCGCTCGACGTTCCACATTGACAGAACGCCGAGTGTGTGTCTCCGCAGCGATTATAAGGGGAAGCCGCGGTCAGGGGGCGTGACCCCGCGTGACGTCACGGCAGCGGCGCCGCGGCGCTGAAGGGGGCGGAAGTGCCGTGCACGACCCTGACAGGTGGTGGTGTTGGGGGGTTCCCTCCTTTCAGTAATAATGTACAGTTTATGGCTGTCATAGCCGCACATGCCCAGGTCTGCCCTATAGGAACACTGGGGGTGATATACTTCAGGAGTCTGCAGCAGAACACAGCCGATGAGCACTGTCTGGGGAATCAAATATTCAAACTCATCTATCACCCCCAGGGTTCCTATAGTGCAGACCTGGGCATTTTATGGCCCCCATGCCATATCTGGCCCTTTGCCTGTTCCTTTCTGGCCCACGGCTCAGACATGGGCTGAATGCTGACCTGCGCTCGTTCCTGAGTGACTTACTTTGAATCGTGGGCCCTTGAATGTTGGCGGGGAGCGGCGAGTCAGGAAGCTCACGGGGAGGAGAGGAGGAGAGGCATGTCCTCAGCGTGCGCGGCTTAAGCGGCGTGGGCTCGTGTGTGGAGCCGCCAACAGGCAATTAAATTGATAGCCGACTAATCGAGAAAAGAAAAACGTTGACGTTTTTCATCGTCGATTTTAATCTACTAAATCGAATAGTTGTTGCAGCTCTACTCCTGAGACTCAGCACAGCCCTCCTGACACTCCACACAGCCATCCTGAGACCCTGCACAGACCTCCTGAGACATCAGGCCACCACCCTGGAGCAACACAGAGTACGTAGCTTCATATTATTCTGCGTTGCTATATAATGTATTCCTGAGATTTATAGTCCTCTATAGCTGGTGGTATTCTGCATTGCTATATAATATATTGCTATATGGTGGGTCTCCATAGTGGGTCAGTGGCTTTAGACCAGCTTCTGTTCTCCCTTCTTTTGGTGCGGCATCACCCCTCCTGAACCACCATGAAGTGTAGGCTTGAAATCACTCAAGTCTCTCCTCCATGACAGATTAGAAGGGGCAATGCCTTGAAAATTGAAACAAGCTCAGAAGTGGCTCCTACATTAACAAAGCAGCACTGGATAATGAGGTGAATCAGGTGGATCAGGAGGGGGAAACATAGGCAAGGGAACAGTTTGTCTGGAGCATTGAACTATGGATTGATTTGTGGGGGCGCTAATGGAAGACTTTCCCACGGGCGCCTATTTTTTTACCCAAAATGAGCTTTCTTTTGGTGCTATTTGATCGCCGCTGGTTTTTATTGAATTTTTTTAATTAAATGAAAAAAGACAAAAAAAATTGGGAAATAAATAAATAAAATTTCTTCCTAAAATTAGGCCAGAATGAATTCTGCTAAATATTTTTGGTAAAAAAAATCCCAATAAGTGTATACTGAGCGGTTTGTGTGAATTGGTACCAATTATAAGTCTTTTGAAAACATGGTTTTTATCCATATGGTGTCAAACAGCAAAATCGGTATTGCTCAGGGTAAAGGATTGGTTTAGGAATGATATGGCCGGTATATTTTTTTTCAAACCTTTGTGTGTCTGCTAGATAAAATCTTATAATTTGAGGAACCTGAACCCCCCCAGGAAAAAAAATTATCTACGGCCCTGCACCTGCTAATGGACCGTGGTTCACACTACAGCTAGACTACATAGGACCATTGCCAACAGGGAAAAATGGTTTGAGATATGCTTTAGTTGTAGTTGATGTATTCTCAAAATGGATAGAGATATAACCTGTTCGTAAAGACGATGCATTGACAACTGCAAGAATGTTAATCAATCATGTTTTTCCAACTTGGGGGATCCCAGTCGAATGTGTTTGCGATAGAGGAACACATTTTACAGGTAAAGTCATGCAGGCAATGTGTACAATTTTAGGTATACAACATAAATTTCATGTTCCCTACCATCCACAATCAGCTGGTTTAATCGAGCGAAATAATCGCCCAATTAAAAATCGTATCGCGAAAATGTTGTTAGACAGAGGGAATACGTGGGTTGATGCTGTACCTTTTGTTCTGATGAGTATCAGAAGTACTACAGCTACAGCAACACAGTATTCACCTTTTGAGTTAATGACAGGAAGAAAGATGCCTCTGGTATTCCCAAATGAACCGTTTTTATCCACCCCACAGAAAGATGCTATAAGTAAGACAGCATGGCTACAGATGTTGCAAGACAATTTGAACACTATTTTGCCACATGCTGCGTCTCGGATGCAGAAGATAGTTCCTCCACATGCTTCTAAGTTTAAGAAAGGAGGACAGGTAATGATAAAAACTTTTAGGAAAAGTGGACCGTGGCAAAGTAATTGGGAGGGTCCTTTTGAAATTTTGGACACACTAGGTGTAGTGATACAAGTCCAAAGACCTCTCAATTCAAAGAGAAATGCTCATCTTTTTACAGACATGAAAACTGAACATCTAGAATGGGAAGCCAACAAACCCCAAGGAAAGAGGAAAATCTCTTTAAACCAATGAAGAAATGGAGAGTTTTTAGGCAGTCTTTCCCATGGTTAAACAAACTTGATTCATAGAGGTATTTATGGGAGTGTGGATTGGATTGATAATAAATTTGTTTATTACAAGAATCCCAATTTTAATGACACAGGTGTATATGAGTGCTGCATATCACTACAGAAATATCCAAACAAATGTAATCGAACTAATGTAATTGTGGCATCCCCAAGAAAAACTCTGTGTACAAATAAAAAGTTTATGCCAGCCAGTCCTTTCCAGATTAACCATTTTCAATCCAGAAAACTTTTTAGACAAGGAAATTTTGTCACAATATTATGGAAATTTAACATTTCTGAATGGAAAACAGGGAAAAATGTCCTCAATGTCAGAGACATTTGGTTAATATGGAAATGGGTA
>NW_017309411.1:69014-69655 GCF_000935625.1 Nanorana parkeri
CTACAGAATTATCCAAACAAATGTGATCAAACTAATGTAATTGTGGTATCCCCAAGAAAAAATCTGTGTACAAATAAAAAGTTTATGCCAGCCAGTCCTTTCCAGTTTAACCATTTTTAATCCAGAAAACTTTTTAGAGAAGGAAATTTTGTCACAATATTATGGAAATTTTACATTTCTGAATGGAAGATTTCGACAAAATATCCTCAATGTCAGAGACATTAGGTTAATATGGAAATGGGTATTGAAAGATGGTTTGGAACTAATACAGGAATCATAAACAGGAGTAAGCGAGGTATTGTAGAAGGTATTCTAGGAAGAGTGGGTACTATTGGAAGTATTACAAATAGTATGGATATAAACACTCTGCAGTCTGATCTCGAAACTGCTGGTTTAATAGGTAGTAAAAGTATTAAAGTACAAAGAAATTTAAACCAAGTTTTAGAGAACATGGTGATGAAAACAGCTACAGTGCTAGGACCGTCGATCACTCATTTACAAGATGCAACTTTAGAATTGATGACGAGTGATCAACATTCTCAAATAGCCAGAGCATGTTTAGAAATCCAATGTCCTTGTTTACATTTCCAAACCAAAGTTATATTGTAATGGATGTGGTTAAGTGACTACGATAAAAATGC
>NW_017309412.1:0-18245 GCF_000935625.1 Nanorana parkeri
CTAGTAGCTCAGGACTTGAAATTTTGAGCCCTGATATATAGATACATACTGCTTAAATGCTAGAGGGCATAATAAAGGATTACCTGGTAGAATTTGTTCAGGAAAACGGGATAGTTAATGACAATCAGCATGGGTTCAGGAAAGATCGTTCCTGCCTAACTAACTTGCTAACTTTTTATGAGGGGGTAAGTAGAGATATGGACGGAGGTAAGCCGGTAGATGTGGTATATCTGGATTTCTCAAAGGCTTTTGATACGGTACCACACAAACGCTTGCTACACAAGCTGAGGGCTATGGGCATAGATGAGGTGGTGTGTACGTGGATAGAGAACTGGCTACGGGAACGTGTCCAGAGGGTATCTGTAAATGGCACCTTTTCAGACTGGGCTAGTGTAATGAGCGGTGTGCCTCAGGGTTCTGTGCTGGGTCCCATATTGTTCAACTTATTTATTAATGACATCGGGGAGGGTGTTAACAGCGATATTTCCGTGTTTGCGGATGACACCAAAATAGGGAGGGTAATAGACACGGACTTAGACACTATAACATTACAGGAGGACCTGGATAAAATAGGGGAGTGGGCATTAATGTGGCAGATGAGGTTTAATGTCGATAAATGCAAAGTAATGCACTTTGGAATTAAAAATAAACAAATGGGTTATACAATTATGGGTATGCCGCTGGGGAAGTCAGAAATGGAGAAGGATTTGGGGGTCATTGTAGACCACAAACTGAAAGGTAGTTTGCAGTGCCAGGCTGCTGTAAACAAAGCTAGCAGGGTCTTGTCCTGTATTAAAAAGGGGATGTATTGCAGGGACAAGTCTATAATTTTGCCACTTTATAGATCATTGGTTCGACCTCATCTGGAGTACGCGGTCCAGTTCTGGTCACCAGTACTAAGAAAAGATGTCCTTGAGTTGGAAAAAGTCCAGCGAAGGGCAACCAAACTAATTAGGGGTATGGAGGACCAGAGCTACGAGACGAGGCTACTAAATTTAAACATGTTCACATTAGAGGTGAGGAGATTAAGGGGGGATATGATTTCCATGTACAAAATGTTTAATGGTGGTAGCAACATTAGCGATAAACTGTTTAAAATTAACTCCATTACAAAAACTAGAGGCCACCACCTAAAATTGGTGGAAAAAAAATTCCAGCACAAGGGGCGAAGGGGGTTCTTCATCAGTTAGGGTCTGGAACTCACTGCCACAGGCGGTGATTTCAGCAAATAATGTGGAATTGTTCAAGAAACTTTTGGACGATTTCTTAAGGGACCGTAATATACAGGGGTACAGGTACTCCTAGAATGAGATCCTAATAGGTTGGACTTGATGGACTAATGTCTTTATTCAACCTCAAATACTATGTAACTATGTAACTATACTGTGTATATGACAATAACTTATTAACATATATCTCCTTAAATATCTCTTTATATAATTGCATAAATAATATATTCATCGATAAATGTTCAGTAGATCTATGATGTGTCCAGTTTTCAACGCGTTTCGCTCAAGGCTTCATCAGGAAACTACAGAGGTGCCTATAATAGGCATATGGATCTAGTAATCAATACATCAATATTTGTACATTTCCAAAATATTATTATAAATGTAAAATTAAGGTTCCACATTACATAAAAAGATTAATCATCACAGAGTGAGGGGGCGTGTCCTGGACATGGCGGAGTGAGGCAGCACTTCACGTGAGCTTCGTGCAGCATCCCCGGGACGGCAGAGTAGTTAACGATTTTCAGCGATCTTACCCCACGTCAATAGCAGGACATATGCTCAACACCGGCAGGAGTCACCGACAGATGGATCTCCTGGAATTATTGTCGCGGGCGGGAGGAGAAAACTCGGTACGGCCGGAACCCAATATGGCGACCACCCGCTCGGCGGCCTCGAATGCCTCCTCTACTAAGAGACTCCCTAAAACCCATATGCACTCCGCTCCTTCTAGATGAGATGCCTCTCACAGGATCGGGTGCGCCTGGAGTGGGCCCCATGTCGGACGGGGACAATGAATGGAGGGCCTTCCTGCCGCAACTATCAACCAAGCAGGATTTGGAGGGCATGGCATCTAAGATTGTGGATGCCCTCCGCCAGGAACTCCAGGAGGTAAAGCAGCAGCTCTCCACTCTTGATGGCAGGGTTGGATCGGTCGAAGCGACAGCCAACTCCCTGCATGGGCGTGTGGAGGCAGGTCAGGCCACACACCAGCAACACATCACCTCCATCTACTTACAAGTTGATGACAGCGAAAATAGGAATCGCAGAAACAACTTGCGCCTTAAAGGGATACCTGAGGCAACATCAGGAGCAGATTTAAGGACCTCTGTTGTGGCCATCTTAAATCACTTCCTGGACTAGCCACCCACTGCAGATCTGGAGCTCGATCGTGTACATAGAGCCCAGGGACCCCCTGCCATCGGGGGTCCCGCGTGATGTCCTATGCCGGGTCCACTTTTATACCATAAAGGAGGAAATTCTCCGTCAAGCCTGGAATAAGGGTCCGTTGGATTTCGATGGGGCGAGGGTCCAAATCATGCCGGATCTTTCCCGCCACACCTTTCGTATGCGCCGTACCCTGAGGCCTGTTCTGGAAGCGATCAGGGCGGCGGGAGCAACCTATCGCTGGGGCCACCCCTTTCATTTTATTGTCATCCGGGAGAATCGGATCTTTCATCTACATGAGCCTGCTCAGTGTCCGGTCCTTTTTGCGTTTCTGGAGACGGAGGTGGTCCAAGTTCCCAATTGGCTGGATTTCTCGATGGATAGATCTGGACCGAGCCCGGCTACGCCTAGACCAGTGAGAGGTTCGCGATCCTGCCAGCGGTCCTACCTTCGGGATACCCCGTCCAGCAGTAGAGATTCCAGGGAGCCGTGAGTACCCAGCCCTGCCGGCCCTCCCTGACTCCTGACACAAGTGTGGGTGACACATGACTGCCCTGTGATTTGATTTTGACTAACTCTGTGGTTTTCCTCCTTTGGACCCCTTGATTGGAATTCGGCCCCGTTGGGTCGTATGGAGCTCCGTTGTTCCCTGAATCATACCACGTAGTGTGGGGGGTGGGGAGGGGGGAGGGCGAGGGTCAGCTATTCACACCAGTGCAGTGAACATTGGACATCTTCCACATCGGGCCCTACGAGGTGTGCAAGTCTGATTACGCTGGGTTGAAGCTGTATGTTATACTTGTCATGTTTTTTTTATTCATGGTGGATACCTCTCCTGTGGTTCGCGGGTTGGGTTCGGTTTGTGGCACCGGCCGGGGGTCGGGCAGACCATGACATTGAAGGGCGGCAGCGCTCAGTCTATGGAGGAGGCAGGCCCACCCTCGGACGGTCCTCGAGGGCCCGGGCCAGGGTCGCGGTTCTAGGGGAGGGAAATTTCTGGATGATTGCCCTAAAATGTGTACATGTCCTGCAAACATTTGCGGTTCTTTTTGGCCGTCCCGGCCATGCTTAGCACGGCTCCGTTGTAAGTTCTTCTTGTTTAACAACTTTTATTGATAAGTTCTACGTCTGTTGGATTTATTTCATTGCTGCCTTACTGCTCTGCCAATTGTCATTACTTAGTGACACGTAGGTGCCACTAGGTCCCCCAATAGGTTATCTCCTGCCCTCAGCGAGGGGGGAGGTGTGTTAATTCCTAGTCGACCCATAGCTGGGTCTGACGGTGGGTATCACCCTCAGGACTAGCTTCTCTCTGTCTCACTGATCTTTCCGTGGGGCTTTCTCACATTACTCCCCTCTTCTACATTCTTTCATCCTTCCTCTTTACATATCTATTCCCCCCCGATCCTTGCCCCCTCCTTCTCCCGTGACAGCCATGGTCCACCCTGGGGGTCCTGCCCCTCTAGGGAGCCCAGATGGGGTAATTAGATTCACTTCATTTAATGTCAGAGGTCTGAATGTCCCTGAGAAGCGCTCCCGACTCCTAGCAGATCTGAGACGCTCGCATTCACAAGTGGTATTCCTGCAGGAGACCCATTTTAAAGCCCAACAGGTCCCACGGCTCCACAATGGTGACTTCGCGGTGGTGTAACACTCCTCAACCCCCTTATCAAAATCTAAAGGGGTTAGTATCTTGTTAGCCCGGTCGGATCCAAACGGTAGATTTATCCTTGTCAAGGGTCGGGTAGGGGATACAGTACTTACCCTAGCCAATGTGTACCTGCCCAACACGGACCAATTGACCTTCCTGAAACACTTGGTATCCTTACTGTTAGACTTTTCTGAGGGTTCCCTGATTTTGGGGGGTGACATGAACTTTGCCCAGGACCCACTGGTAGATGTCTCCAGGGGGGCGTCTCACCTCTCCTTTGCATACCTTAAAAAGCTGAAGGCTGAATTGCAGGTGCTCCGCTTGGTAGATGCTTGGCGGTTCCTACATCCTGGAGATAGAGACTTCACCTTCTTCTCTCAGGTACACCAGACATACTCAAGGATAGATATTTTCTTTGTGAGTCATCAGACCCTGCCGTCCCTGCGAGCGGCCGTCATAGATACGATTCTGTTATCGGATCATGCCCCTGTCCACATGGATATGGCCATAGGACCCCAGCGCTTTCCACTGTCATCCTGGCACTTGAATGAGTCTCTCATTCAAGACCCGGGAATCAAGGCAGAGGTGGAGGGAGCCATTAGATCTTTCTTCCTCTCCAATTCCGCTTCGGGTCCCAGCCCTTCGATGGTATGGGAAGCCCACAAGTGTGTGATAAGGGGGCGTCCTCATACGGCACGGTGCCTGATGCAAGAGGAAGAGGGCGGAACAGATCTCAACCTTAACTGACCGAATCTATAGGCTGGAGTCCGTGTCACAAACGATCCTTGGCACAATCATCTCAGTTAGCTCTCCAACAAGCACGGAATAGCTTGAATGCCCTGCTCTATCAACGCACCAAACAACGCCTAGTGACATGTAAACGTACCTTCTATGAATACTCTAACAAACCGGGTAGACTCTTGGCGAGGGCTTTGGGGGGCACGCGGTCGAAAATGTATATCCCACACATTACCTCCAGGTCAGGCACCAAATTGTCAATGTCAAAGGATGTAGCCTCCGAATTTGAGGATTTTTACGCCCACTTATATAACCTAAACCCAACCCCGACCCAGGCAGACATAGAGGGTCGCAGACCCCTAATAGAGAACTACCTGTTGCGTTCGGGTATGCCTACTCTGACATCGCAAGTGAGTGATCTCCTGGAGGCCCCTCTATCGAGGGAGGAGTAGAATCTTGCCCTCAAACAATCAAAGCAGAGGAGGGCTCCAGGTCCGGACGGGTTCACCCTGTTGTACTACAGATCGTTTGGACACCTACTCTCTGAACACTTTTTGGAAGCATATAACGCCCTCTCGCAAGGGAGTGCCCTACCGACTGACGCTCTTCGAGCACACATCACGGTGATCCCAAAACCGGACAAGGACCCCTCCCTCTGTGCTAGCTATCGTCCGATAGCATTGTTGAACACAGATCTCAAAATTTACACAAAAATTCTGGCAAACAGACTCCTCCCCTATATCCCCGACCTTGTGCACTCAGACCAGGTGGGATTTGTGCCTGCCCGAGAGGCACGAGACAATATAGTTAGAGTTCTCAATGTAGTTAATTCGGCCCGTAGCCGCTCGTGCCCTCTTATGCTCCTATATATTGACGCCGAAAAGGCGTTCGATCGGGTCGATTGGAATTTCCTCGATTCCACGCTCCGGTATTTTGGGCTGGGGACACGTATGTGCTCATGGATTATGGCCCTTTACTCGTCCCCAACGGCATCGGTGAGAGTTAACGAAACTCGATCTGAGTACTTCTCTATCTCCAATGGTACCTGCCAGGGATGCCCCCTATCCCCGCTCATCTTTATTCTCACACTGGAACCCCTACTATGCACCATCAGGGCAAATGACTCCATTGGGGGCCTAAAGGTTCCCTCGGGGACACACAAATTGGCAGCCTACGCCGATGATTTGGTCTTTTTTATTTCCCACCCAATGTCCTCAGTACCTGCCCTTACGAAGGCCTTCGACACCTATGGCAAGTTATCTAATTTTTTGGTTAACCAGGCCAAGTCGGAAGCTCTTAATGTCACCTTACCACAGGTAGAGCTGGACCGTGTGAGGTCCTCCTTCCAGTTCCGTTGGTCACAGACGAGTCTCAACCACCTGGGGGTGCGTGTTACTGCGGACCCAGGCCACTTATATGCTGAAAATTATATACCCTTACTACATACAATTAAACGTGACCTCTCGAGCTGGCAGGACCTGACCCTGACATGGTTTGGCCGCTGCGCCTCCCTAAAGATGACTGTTCTTCCTAGGATTCTGTACATTCTCCAGGCGATACCGATACATTTGCCTCCCACATTTTTCTCCCAACTGAGACGACTGTTTGTATCCTATGTCTGGGCGGGTCGACGTCCGAGGTTGGCGTATCGCCTCCTGGTCCTACCCAAACACCGGGGTGGGGTCGGCCTACCGGATGTCAGGTTGTACTATAAGGCGTCCCACCTAGTCCGTCTGTTGGACTGGTGCAGCCATGCGGATCAGAAACGATGGGTGGGGATGGAACTTTCGGAATCCAGAACACCACTCCCGGGGGCAGCGTGGCTCACATCCCGGCTGCCGACAGAGATATCCTCGCATCCCCTCATTGCACCTACTTTGCGGTTGGCTAGGGCGTCTCTCGATAACTCGGGCATATCCCCCCACGCATCGCCCATGATTCTGATAATTGGAGACCCCCACTTCCCCCCTGGCCTGGAGAGTGGTCGCGTCCGCAGATTATTGAAGGTAGGCAAGTTCCGCCTTCTCGACTTTATATCGGACGGGACATGGATGTCTATTGACTCCATTCGACGCCTGACCAGCCCGATACAGGATGAATGGAGTGCAAGGCAGGTCCGCCCCTTTCTGACCTCCGTACCTGGGCTGAGCCAGCTGTCGCGACGCCTCACTGAGTTTGAGTCTATATGTCATCAGGGAGCCCCGGTTCGTCATGCCCTTCTCTGCTCTATAGACAACTCTGCTCGCCGCCACAGCTGTATTGCCCTCCCTTTCTTGGGAAGTGGGAGTCTGAGTTGGGTGACCCTTCACTGAGCAACAACGGAGTACAGTACTGTCCTTAGCCCATAGATCCTCCATAGCATGCAAATTCCAGGAACAGGGATACAAGATAATCTCCCGTTGGTATAGAGTCCCGTATATCCTTAACAAAATGAATACTTCGATTCCCTCGACTTGTTGGAGATGTGAACAGGCTCCAGGTACCATGTTACATATATTTTGGCAGTGCCCTGGCCTTCGTTCCTTTTGGACAGGGGTGAGGGAGATTATCAACCGGTTAGTGATCGAGGCCCTGCCAGATGACCCGGCGGTGTGTCTGTTACACATGACCCCACTCACTGTCAAACGCTACAAAAAATCCCTGACTATACATTTACTGAATGCGGCTAGGTCATGTATACCCCTGCTGTGGAGACAGTCCAGTCCCCCCACGTTGAGACTATGGTGCTCCATTGTGGATGAGATATTGTGCATGGAGGACCTGACTGCCTCTATCCATGTGGAGGAGAAGTTCCGGGCGATCTGGAGACCATGGTTCCATTTCGCCACGACTCCTGACTACCTCTCGCTGATGGGCATGGGCCACACTGCTCCGACAGATGATGGATGAGGCAGGGGTCATTCGGGCTCATGGAGCTGGGTTCCCCCGGGTTCTGCTATTGACTCTCGACCACATCCCCCACTCCACCCTACCCCCCTCTTTCCTTCCCTTTTCTTTCTCCTTTCTTTCTTTCTCTTTCCAGCCCACCTGACCCCTATTTGATCTAGACCCTTTTGAGACTGTCCTGTTCGG
The DNA here is from genome assembly GCF_000935625.1 of Nanorana parkeri. NCBI lineage: Eukaryota > Metazoa > Chordata > Amphibia > Anura > Dicroglossidae > Nanorana > Nanorana parkeri. The sequence continues at coordinate 7,858 of NW_017309412.1, forward strand.
GTGATGCCTTCTGAAGTGGGGTTATACCCACTCTCTTGCACCGGACGTGATTCTTGAAGCTAAAAGTACGACCAGAATAGACTTAGAGTGTGAGAGGTGGGTGGGCCCCACGCATTGTTCTGTATGTAGGTGTAATTAGCTTATTTAGACATCTTTCAGCCTTGAGGCTTTGTGTGAAATGTTTATTTGCAGGTAGTTATGCAGAGATAATGTGTTACGGTCAGCCGCCTGGGTGGAAACAGTGATCAGTATTGCCAAAAGTGAACCCCAGGTAGAATTGTGAACATACAACTCACGAAAAAGGTAAATCGGGTAGGCACTACAGATGGTGCATGGGTTCAATATACACCCGATCTGACATGCATAATGTGGATTCTTTCCGAATGTAACGTGTTGTAGACCTTTATACTGTCTTATGGGACCATTTAATTCTAAATTGTTGACATTCCTGTTGTAATGCCTACACAATGTTTTGTATTCACATGTCTGTCTGTTTATGCAACAATAAACGCAACATTGCAAAAAAAAAAAAGATTAATCATAAATAAATACCATTAATGCAATCTCTGTCCTACTACAACCGCCCCCTACTGCCGGAGAGCCAACCCAAACAACCCGGGAGGAAAGGGAATGGACGTTTGTTGGTTAATGGGTGTCTCTGTGTTGGCTGATGTGTCTATGCACCTGGGAGCCAATTCCATCACCTGGGGCAGGTTATCACCGGGCGTATCCCCTTTCTACAACATATGGGGACAGTCTGCAAATGGATGTCGCCCTATCTATTTATAGGCATCATCCAGGTTGTACAGACTGTTGGCCCGTCCCAGCTGCACATGATGCGTGCCGTTAGCGGCAAACGGCATGGTTTGGTGCGGCGGGAATATAGCAGGGAGAGAGAGGGGAGATGTGGGCTGCTCGGATTGGGGGGCTGCCTTTCGCTAGATGAGGAGTGATTCTACATTGAGCAGGTATATATTCCCAACATTTTAGTATGGATTTGGTTTAGATCAGTGGTTCTCAACCTGCGTAACCTCAGGACCCACATTTGTCCTTGGTAAGTACGTCACGACCTATTGCACTGCAATGGAACACATGGCATTCCAGCTTCCTCTCGGCCATAGCTCCAGCCCACTGCACCTCAAGCTGACACTCTTCATATTCTTAATGTCTGCTCAGCGTGAGAACGGACATTGCTGCGCTAGTGGGAGGCTGAGGAGCCTCTCACCTAGAAAAGAGGAAGGCTCGCGGCGACCCACTGAACACGGGGTCGCGACCTACTTTTGGGTCACGACCCACCAGTTTAGAACCAAGGGTTTAGATGATATTATTCAGCAGCTCTTTTTTTGATTTATAGTGAACTTGTGTATATGTATCTATGGGATTGACATGGATATAGTATTTGATCTATTAGGATACTTTTTGGATCCATTGGGACATACTTTTACTCTATTTGATTTGTGTTACTACTAACATTGTATAACATTGTATATTAGTAGACTCTTTTGAGTCACCTCCATTGCATGTCCCTATGGCCTCTAATGGAAGGAATATGCTTTGATATCCCTTTATGATAATAGTTAGCCCACTGATTTAATTTTAAATTCATAATAATATTTTGGAAATGTACAAATATTGATGTATTGATTACTAGATCCATATGACTATTATAGGCACCTCCATAGTTTCCTGATGAAGCCTTGAGCGAAACATGTCGAAAACCGGACACATCATAGATCTACTGAACATTTATTGATGAATATATTATTTATGCAATTATATAAAGAGATATTTAAGGAGATATATGTTAATAAGTTATTCTCATATACACAGTATGTATCTATATGTGATCCAGTGAGGTTTTGTACCATTTAATGATATCACTAATCTGTCATCTTTGTTAAATATGTATTTTAATAAAGAATATATATATTTTTATACATTAAGCGACTTGTATGTGTAATTTTGAACTGGGTTTCCTTGCATTTAATAGATGACACTTTTAAAGCCCCATTTCTCTATTTTGTTTTTGTATTCTGTATGTGGTGTCCCTGTTCATGTGGTGATTCGCAATTTTGTGTACAATAGTAGTGTCATGGCTGGAATTTGGAGCAGGGACCCCTCTACTTCAAGGCAGAAGTGCTAAACACTATGATACCATGCTGGCTTTAGGTAAAAACCCCAGGGGCCAAAGCCAGGCCGAAAAGAAAAGCTCCAAACTGGAAATGCTCCTTCCCCACAGCAAGACACAGAAAACGCTGCAGTGCAGGTCAAACAGAACATGTAGACATGCATCCTTGATCCAGGAAAAAAAAACCCAGAGGAAGAGAACCCCATCGAACCATATTGATCCTCTGAACCTGAACAACATTTCTGAGATCCAGATCAAAACGAGTGCTTCCCTTCTTGGGGAGGGGAACAGAACCCCCTGAACTAGCGGCCATTGGTACCGGCACAATCACCCCCAGATGAACAAGGTCCTGCATCGCCATACGGAGACAGCCAAAAGTACTGGAAACTAGAGTGGAAGAACCAGACCAGGGGAGGTGAAGAACTCCAAAAGCGAGCCAACTATGGGCCCGCAAACAAGTGAAGACCCCCCCCCCCCCCCTGGGCAAACGGCCGCGGAGAGAGAGAAACCCAAACCCAGTGAAGACCCCCCCCCCCCCGAAGACCAGGCGGTGCAGATAGAGGTTCCTTAGTGGGCTTGGGAGACTAGTGCTTTAAAAAACTTATCAATCCACCGGAGAAGAACAGTTGTCATATTCCTATCCCTTATCTGAAGGGCCTTAATGATAAAAATGGGTCGTGAGCGGAAGGCGAAGAACCCAGCTCATGCCAAGGCTCCTTACCCTGCTAAGTCTGTGGCAAGAAGGTACACTTGCCCCATATAGATGCCTGAGAATATCATCCAGAGTTAGGAAGTCTGATTAGCAGACCAGCACCAGAGCCACAGGAGACAACACGGAGGACAGCCACAGACCGTTTATAATTATTATTATTATACAGGACTTATATGCACCAACAGTTTGTGCAGCGCTTTACAATATAAGGAAGAAATTACAATTACAATACAATTCAAGACAAGATGGTAAGGAGGGCCCTGCCCATGAGGGCTTACAATCTAAAAGGGAGGGGCCAATGATACATGAGGCGGTAGCTGTGTGGGGATGAATTGTTTGAGAATGTGATCGTTTAGATAGCAGAGGTCCGGTATCCAGCGAAGCGGTAAATATATTGGGGACCGTGAGCCAGGAGACCCACCAGTTGCACATAAGCAGGATACACCTGTCCACACCCAGACCCCAGTGCCGCAGCTGTGCCCAGTCAGTGAGTAACTGAGACACCAATGCTGTACCCAAAACCGCCCACCAGGCCAATCCGGCGACAATGTATATAGATCTTGCTATGGAGTCCGTCCTGCTGTCCGCCGGATCCTTTAAGGAAGGAGACACTTCAACCTGAATAACTGTAGCCTGGTGCAGACGTGGCATAGGGGGTCCATGACAGAGGAAGATGTCCATCTCGATGGGAAGCCCCCCACAAGAGGGTAGTGAACTGAAAAGTGCTAGTGCCTCAACTGTGAACACCAAAAGGAACCGAAGTTCCATACGGAGCATCTGCAAAGAATGCATATGTAAGTGTGACATATACAGCCCAAAAAGGGAGAAACAAATCCTTCTCCGCTGAAGATGCAAGGACGAAGCCTCGTCATCACTGCCCGTCCACAAAAGCGCAACCAAGATTAGCGGAAAACTCTGCAACTGCTTACTCCACCTCAGAGGATGATGCTGATGGAGGTGGGCACCTATGACACTGCTAACAGGTCAAAGCTTGTTCCATACAGGAAATAAACCCCTCCCAAAATGCAACGAGCGCTCCCATAGGGACAGACCATCCAGGGACAGACCATCCAAAGTCAGCTTCTTATAACAACCCAGCAGGGAAGAGAGAAATACTTACCACTCCAGGTAGAGGACAGGGCACCATCTCTCACATCAGATCGCCTCCCACCAAAGTGAGGGTGCTGACAGCTGGTGGGGGGACAACGACACTGTGACAAACCAGTCATTGACTGGTCAGTCATATGTGTCCCCCCATGAGGTATCTTACAGGCAGCCTGTCGCAGCCGAACACACATCAAAAGGTGGGATCTGCATGCACTCATAGGCTGAGCTTGGGGGACTACAAGGATCTATATTATCCAGCCTGTCACCCAGCTCAGCTGTTAAATGAAAATCAAGAAGAAAAAAAAAAAAACTAAGATCCCCAGCATGGAGCTAGGTCCATACGCCTCCACGCTAGGCAAAAAAACTAAGCTGCCTATAACACGTTGGGACGTTGAATGACCAGCAGGGGCTGCCCCCAGAGCTGTGCTTAGTTTTTTTCTGCCTAATCCTGCAGGTGGCAGTATAAAATGAAGATTCAGCTGTGTCCTTCAATGATTGTAAAGCTGGCCATACACTTTACAACCATCGCAAGACTTTTGTCTTGCGATGGTTGTAAGCTAATTAAAAGCTTGTACGATCTAGCACTAGCCCACCGACAATCATACAATTCTCGGCAGATTTTCAAGGGAGGCACAAAAAAGTGTGCGACCGTAAAGTAGAAACAGTCGCACGCCTTCCATACACCTGCCGATTACCGTACGATCGCGAGATCACCTGCGATTATCGTACGATAATCGGCAGGTGTATGGGCACCTTAAGAGAAATATAGTTTATCTTCAATGAACACATTTGTAGCTATTATTGCAACTGAAGCCAATTTTTATTTTTGTTATTTTTTGTTTTGTTTTGGATAGGGTGGAGATGGATTAGAACTGCCAGGTTTTATTGCTGTTTGTGTCTCTGTTAGGGAGATTCACCCTCTCCATTTGTGCTGGTGACTTATCACCAAAAGTGAGAGAAAATTCAGCAGAATAAGTATAGATGGGGAATCTTCCAATGGGGACACTAGTTCTGGAGACCCTGCTGACTACCAGAGATTTTCCTCAGTTTGGAGGGATTTCTTCTCACATTATGTTATTGCTATCTGACAGGTAAGTGAAGGTAAATCTTACAGAGGCCACAGAGGGCATAAAAAAAAGCTTACAGAGGTTCTACCCTCCCTTGCTCTATTCAAACCTATTTAAAAAAAAATGGCTTCAATTCTAATTTAACTACACCTTGTTTACTATTCCAAATATTTGATATTTCATTAAATGAATCGATTTTTAGTTTAACCACTACAATGACCCTGTGCAATTCCTTAAAGAGATACTGCTACTTTTTCATTCAGGGCAAAGTGACAGCAAACACTACCTCCCCTTGGCCCACTGATACTCAGCTTGCCAGCTTGCCAGTGCTCCCCTGTCACTGCTACTAAAGCCTTAACCAGCAAAAAAACAGTGCTTCTGGGTATGGGGGAGCATGAGACCTCCTCCATTGTGACAGTGCTAGAGTCTAGCAACCAATCATTCGCTCACCAGTGATGTCACTGCTGTCCATTCTAGTGCTTGCCGTGACCTAAAAGGAGCATTTGGGGAGTGCTGCCAAGGTAGCAGCGGTTAGGGCACCCTGTGACACAGATAGGTCCCTTTACCTTAACCACTTGCTATACGGAGCAATTTCTTACTATTTGCACGCACATGATAAAATATAATTTTTTCTCTTGAAAGCAGCTCCAAACAATTATATATTTTCTGAAAGCAAAGGCCCTGTAGAATAAAAAAATGATAGTTGCAATTTTTTAAGTCGTACGGTATTTGTGCAAATGTTTATCAAACCAGTATTTTTAGGATGAAATAAACTGAAATAAAATTTAGTGCACAGAAACGGAATATAAATCAGTTTAGTGCTAACAGTGATTATTGGCTCTAGAATTTGCTCTCACTTTGACATTTGCAGAGATATGTAACATGTGTAGCGCAATTGTCGCTTTTGCACGTAGGCGCACAGACATGCGTTTGCGTGTGTATGTGTGGGGCGGAGGACTTTTTAAAAAATGTGCATTTTTTTATACGTTACTTACATTTTTTAAACACTTTTTTCCCCCACTAACCTTATTGCTATCACAAGCTCCTTATGTAATAGCAGATAGGGTGTGACAGGTCCTCTTTATGTAGTCACCTAGGGACCCCAAAGAGGCTGAGGAAGCAGAGATCTGCTTCACCAGCGTCTTCTCCTGGCTGTAAGCCGGAGAATGTAAATAGCGAGACCGGAAGTGATGTAATACACATCACTTCCGGGTCCAGTGATTGGAGGAGAGATCAGCGGCTGCGGGCACAGCGGAGCCCGGGGAAGCCGATGGCAGCCCCGGCGGGGGGGGGGGGGGGTTACAGCGCCGCTCGGTACAAACGATCCGGCGTCCGTATAGACGCCGGATCACTTGTACATTAGCAGCCATCACTGGCTGTTAAAAAATTACACCTACAACGTGGCTGCAGCAGCACTCGTGTGTTCTTGATTTAACCACTTCTGCGGGCCACCATATATAGACGTATTGCGGCCCAGAAGTAGTTAATTGGATACGGTGACAGTGTCTCTTTAAAGCTGAAGTCAAGGCAAACATCTAAATGTTAAAATTAACTAAGTGAAGTTAAATTACATATAAAGGAACTGGTTTACTTGCCAAATAATTTGAAATTCTCTCCACCCACAACTAAGGGTTTCACAGTCCTGCTGTTGGCACCACAGCTAGTTTGGTAACCTGAGTTTTTTCTACTGCAGTTACAACTATACTGCAAAAACAACAATACCCAAGTTATAATAAACAACTCAGGTTAAACAGTGTTTAAAAAAACGGAATCATAACTGAATGCAGATTGGGTAGCGTCAAAACTCTGCTACCTGTCCCATTGGGGGATCTTTCTTGTCCTGCTTCGGAGATGTGACAGGAAGTGAGAGGAAATCTGTACAAATGGACAATTGCGCAAAAATGCACAATTCACATGTATTATAGGCATTTTTGATGTGCACCGATTGAAGCACATCATGCCCAATTTTTCTTTTTCTGGAAACACACATTAGAGAACTTAGGTGTGAATGGGGATTATGTCTGCGAAATGTTACCTTTATATAGGAGCATAAATTAATATATTGTGCAACCCAAATGAGATTTTAAGAACTTGTGCTTAGTGGTGAGGAAAATGTGGATTTAAAGAGCTACTAAGTTTATTTTCAATTATTTACAATTGACTTTTTGTGCTGGTAAGGGAGAAACTGGGTGGATCAAATATATTTGCACATATACAATATACAGTATAATGTAGTACTAATTGGTAACGCTGTCTTTTCACATCTCTTCATATAGCCCTGGGTGGTGAGAGGTTATATTTACATTGGATCATGTAAGAAATTGTTTAAATGAATTATAACGCAGATGTCAAATAATCTAAACAGCAGGAGTTAAAATATACAGTATTATGACTATACATTGATCAATATATTATAATATACAACCCACATTTATTATTGTAATTCATTGACATGTGTAATAAAATACCAACCTGAATGTGGGCTTCTTTATATAGGAGAGGTATGGATATTTCTCACTTTTGGATCCATTTCTAGAACAGCGGAGACACTGGTAAGCTGTTGTGTCATTGGTATAGTAACTGGTCTATCCATCCACTTTGGCTTTGGACCTGGACTTGCTCTTCGGTCCTGCTTTGCTGGTCTAGTGTTACGATTTCTTTTGAAGCTACTGGACAGTCGTCCAGACAGTGTCCTGGCTAGCCCTATAACACCAGTATTCTTCTTACTGAGCCCTATGTCATCAGCCAACTCTTCTGGAGGTACTTCGATGTTTCCGGTATACCAAAATACCCACCAGATGAGACTCAGAAAGATCACTATAGATCCAGCATAGATTAAAAAGTCATAAAAAAATACATTGGCGAATACTCCAATTAGGAGAACAGCAAGACCAAAGATATCAAAAGCCACTGCCAGCCAAAAGCAACATGAACAACGGCCGAGCCCTGCACGGCTAAGGGCCATGGTAGAAAAAAAATAGAAGAAATGTTTTGGTACTGGCTATCACAGTCATCAGATCAAAGTTCATGTGTTTGAAGCATACGTTCCAGCAAGATATCCAGGTGCATTTTACCTGCTGGCAGCAGAATTGCTTAATGACCTATGAGGTAGGCTGTAGTAAAAGATTAACAAGGGAGTGGTAACCAAGCTGTTTCATCTGATAAAAAAAGAAATGTCCTTTCTCTGTACAGAAGCAACTTTTCAAGCTTGTGTGCTGGTGCAGCATAGACTGATGAAAGGATTTTTCCAGAATCTACAGGGTTATTGTTACTAGATATTATTCTCTGTGCCTCCTGTTATGTAGCCACTTGGGAAACTGACAAATCCCTTAAGCACTTATACTATCTTAAACTACCAGTCAGGCAAAGCTTGTTTATCTTACCTGAACTAGAAAGAGTATGAATGCTCATCAAAAGTCCAGAATCAAACTCTTTGTGTTCTTCTGTACTTTTCTAATTTCTCCGACTTTATGCTTTTTCTGGCAGGAGAATCACTCCTGTGACTACCAAGCACCTAGTTTTTTCTCCACTTAACATCAACAGGTAAACAAATGATTCAGGATTAGACAGGTTACCTTGGAACCATGGAGACGTCATTGAAACACCTCAGGCATTGTGCTTATAATGCAGAGAACTCAATAGTTCAATTCTGGCAACACATTCTTATAGTAGTTTGTTGTTCTCATACATTTGAGGAAATTGTAAATGCCATTTAATACTCCACCTTTTGAAAAAAAAATGATTAAATGCACCAACAATAATAAAAAAAATGTATAAATTAAATTTGTGCTTTGGAGCCTATAGAGCAGTGGTTCTCAACCTTTCTAGGGCCAGGACCCCTTGCTAACATTTGCCAAGTTGTGGTGACCCCCAACTGTAAAATTTAGGGAGGATTTGGCTGCTGCAGCGACTTCTGGCAGCGTGGCAGGAGAACTGACACTGCTGCGCTAGGAGAGGGCTGAGGAGGACTCTCACCTAGCACAGCATAAATCACACAGTGACCCACAGCTTGAGAACCACTGCTGTCAGGATCCAGAGGACCCCCAGGTGGCGCTGGAGCCAGGTCCTGCAGTTCCTGTGTCTCCAGCAGCCAGGAACTGTCAGGAACCACACCGCGAACGTTGCAGTGAGAGCAATAATTCTAGGGCCATCAATCACTGATGACGCTAAACTGATGAGCTGTAAAAGTTTTTAAAGCGTCGCCTGTGGTCAATTTTGGGTATGGTGTTTTGTTGCAATTTCGCGAGTGCGCTCAATTTTCAAGCTTGACATGTTTGGTGTCTATTTACCCGACGTAACCCCGTCTTTTATATTTTACCAAAAATTGGGTGATAATAAATGTTTTCTAACATAATGTTAAAAAAAAAACTACCGCCACGCCCCCCCCGTTTTTCAAACTATGATCCGGCCCCCAGCATAGTCTGAGGGACAGTGAACTGGCCCCATGTTTAAAAAGTTTGAGGACCCCTGATCTAGAGGAATGGACTGACTGTTCAGAGAATGAGGATTGCAGTGACTGCTCGGAGTATGAGGCTGGGGATGACTGTCTGGGATACTCAGGGTTCATTCCAGCTCAGCCTGTTCTGGTTCCAGTCCCACCAACCTGTTCAAGACGTTCCTGTTCGAGACGTTCCTGTTCGAGACGTTCCTGTTCGAGACGATCCTGTACCTGTTCCAAACGATCCCGTTCGAGACGATCCTGTTCAAGACAATCCTGTTCCTGTTCGAGACGATCTTGTTCCTGTTCAAGACGATCCTGTTCCAAACGATCCCGTTCGAGACGATCCCGTTCGACACGATCCTGTTCAAGACAATCCTGTTCCTGTTCAAGACAATCCTGTTCCTGTTCGAGACAATCCTGTTCCTGTTCAAGACGATCCTGTTCCTGTTCAAGATGATCCTGTTCCTGTTCAAGACGATCCTGTCCCTGTTCGAGACGATCCTGTTCCTGTTCGAGACGATCCTGTTCCTGTTCGAGACGATCCTGTTCCTGTTCGAGACGATCCTGTTCCTGTTCAAGACGATCCTGTTTTCTGTTCAAGATGATCCTGTCCCTGTTCGAGACGATCCTGTTCCTGTTCGAGACGATCCTGTTCCTGTCGAGACGATCCTGTTCCAAACGATCCCGTTCGAGATGATCCCGTTCGAGACGATCCTGTTCGACACGATCCTGTTCAAGACAATCCTGTTCCCGTTCGAGACGATCTTGTTCCTGTTCAAGACGATCCTGTTCCTGTTCAAGACGATCCTGTTCAAGACGATCCTGTTCCTGTTCGAGACGATCCTGTTCCTGTTCGAGACGATCCTGTTCCTGTTCGAGACGATCCTGTTCCTGTTCGAGACGATCCTGTTCCTGTTCGAGACGATCCTGTTC
>NW_017309412.1:18530-44915 GCF_000935625.1 Nanorana parkeri
CCTGTTCCAGACTATCCTTTTCCTGTTCGAGACGATCCTGTTCCTGTTCAGGACGTTCCTGTTTGAGATGATCCTGTTCGAGACGTTCCTGTTCGAGACGATTCTGTTCCTGTTCGAGATGATCCTGTTCCTGTTCCAGACGATCCCATTCGAGACGATCCCATTCGAGACGATCCCGTTCAGGGCGTTCCCGTTCGGGGCGTTCCCGTTCGGGGCGTTCCTGTTCCAGTCGAGCCGATGCCAGTTCGTTCCAACCTACTTCTGTGCCTGCTGCCCAGCTCCTTGCCTCCACTGATCCGGTGCCTGCTACCCAGCTCATCGTTTCTGGTCCTGGTGCCGAAGTGATGCCCTTTGCAGCCGAGGGGCCTGGGGATTGGGACATCTGCCTTTGGTGGGGTGATCATGTGTGTAAGCCCGGGCCTGGTAGTGGTGATGTCCTGGGGAACAGGGGAGTCCCATTTGAGCACCCCTGGCTTCCGAATGGTCTCGCTGCGTTCCCTGAAGTATGTGGTGACCTGGGTCGGGTGGCCACTGCTTTGGGGGTAACTGGGTGGCTGGCTGAACGATCCGGTTCCAGGCGGTCCAGACGATCTGGTTCCAGCTGGTTCAGACGATCTGGTTCCAGGCGGTCCAGACGATCCGGTTCCAGACGATCCGGTTCCATGCGGTCCAGATGATCTGGTTCCAGACAGTCCAGACGATCCGGTACCAGATGATCCTGTTCGAGACGATCCTGTTCAAGACGATCCTGTTCGACACGATCCTGTTCGACACGACCCGTTCGACACGAAACTGAACACGATCCTGTTCGACACGATCCTGTTCCTGTTTGAGACGATCTTGTTCCTGTTCAAGACCATCCTGTTCCTGTTCGAGACCATCCTGTTCCTGTTCGAGACGATCCTGTTCCTGTTCGAGACGATCCTGTTCCTGTTCGACACGATCCTGATCCTGTTCGACACGATACTGTTCGACACGATCCTGTTCGACACGATCCTGTTCGACACGATCCTGTTCGACACGATCCTGTTCGACACGATCCTGTTCGACACGATCCTGTTCCTGTTTGAGATGATCTTGTTCCTGTTCAAGACCATCCTGTTCCTGTTCGAGACGATCCTGTTCCTGTTCAGGACGTTCCTGTTTGAGACGTTCCTGTTCGAGACGATCCTGTTCGAGACGATCCTGTTCCAGACGATCCTGTTCCAGACGATCCCGTTCCAGACGATCCCGTTCCAGACGATCCCGTTCGGGACGTTCCTGTTCGAGACGATCCTGTTCCAGTTGAGCCGATGCCAGTTCGTTCCAACCTACTTCTGTGCCAGCTGCCCAGCTCCTGGACTCTAATGATCCGGTGCCTGCTGCCCAGCTTCTGGTCTCTGATGATCCGGTGCCTGCTGCCCAGCTCCTCGCCTCCACTGATCCGGTGCCTGCTACCCAGCTCATCGTTTCTGGTCCTGGTGCCGAAGTGATGCCCTTTGCAGCCGAGGGGCCTGGGGATTGGGACATCTGCCTTTGGTGGGGTGATCATGTGTGTAAGCCCGGGCCTGGTAGTGGTGATGTCCTGGGGAACAGGGGAGTCCCATTTGAGCACCCCTGGCTTCCGAATGGTCTCGCTGCGTTCCCTGAAGTATGTGGTGACCTGGGTCGGGTGGCCACTGCTTTGGGGGTAACTGGGTGGCTGGCTGAATGCGCTGTCGGTCCTAGTGACCCCCTATGTTTCATAGAGGTGGTGTACCCGCTGAAACCCAGGCTCCTCAGTGCTGGGGGGTGTACCCCATGGAACCCTGGTGCCCATGGCCTTCCTGTTGGGACTTCCGCTGGCCTATGGAGATTCCTACCGGACCCGGGTGGTGGACTGCTCGGCCTGTTGCCTGACCCTGGTGGGGGGACTCGACCGGTTCCTGACACGGCTATGCGGGCTTTCAATGCCCTTGGACTACGAGGATGCAGATGGACTTTGTGGGAGCGTCCGGAGCCCGCTCCTTGAGAGGGGGGTACTGTCAGGATCCAGAGCACCCCCAGGTGGAGCTGGAGCCAGGTCCTGCAGTTCCTGTGCCTGCCTGCGGGTGTCTCCAGAAGCCAGGAACTGTCAGGAACCAGACCACCACTGGGTGGTGCTGGAACCTGCAGCTCGAGTACTCACCTGCAGGTGTGCCCCAGCTGCCAGTGATTATCCGATCACCTGGTGCTTCCTGGGAGGGTATGACTGCAGGCCCTCCCTGCAGTCAGGGCGTTGGCTCAGTAGCTTGTCGCCTTCCCCTGACTGAGTCCCGTGCCCTGAGCCCTGTGCCCTGTGCCCTGTGCCCTGTACTCTGCACTCTGCAACCCGTCCGCAGTCCCGAACCTGTTACCCGTTTGCAGTCCTGAGCCTCATACCTGTATGCAGTCCTGAGCCTCATACCTGAACCCTTCCTTGCAGCCAGATCCTGAGCCCTGATACCTGCTTTGTAGTCAAATTGTATTGTGATTGTAATGTCTTCCTTATATATAAATCCTGTATAATAATAATGCATTTATATAGTTTAATTTGACATTAATTTGGTCATCCTGCGTGGGTACCTGCATGCGGTGTGGGGACACCCGTGCACGGTACCCTGACATCTGCTTAGATAATGGGGGGGAGGGAATAAAAATACTAAATTTAAGTTAGAGAGAGTGTAGAAAGCACAATCTTTTTGGTAGCTGCACTGTGGATATAACCGCGTTATGTACGCCGTCAGAATTAAAAAAAAACACACAGGAATGCATAGCTAGATTCCTATTGGCTATTTCACTTTGCAATAGCAAACTAGCCGTTGCACCCGCCCTCTGCTGCTGTCAATCACTAGAAGGGGACCTGATGGAGAACTGCAGCTCCGATGTCAGGGGAAAAAAAAACAGAGCAGAGAAAGGTTTACTCTGCTCGATCGAGTAGAGTAAACCTTTCTGGGAGATAGTGTTTCTCTCCCGGGAGCCGCGAGGCAAACCCTGGCAAATCGTCATTCGACCCCCGACGGGGTCGCGACACGCAGGTTGAGAACCACTGCTATAGAGCATTGCAACTACAATCAGTGCTTTGAGGGTGCAATGCAAAGGCTCCTGCAATATCTTCCTCCATCCCCTTTTGTTATGGTGACTGGAAGAAGTAATAAATGGACTACAAGTGCAGTGATGTCATCGCACTTGTGTTCCACTGAGATTTAGGAGTCCCGCTGCCGTGATGGCAGATGGGCAGGGCTGTCTTTAATATTTAGTCAGATCAAGTTTATTGATTTTAACAGAGGAAACAACGGACACATAGACAATAACAAAGAATATAGTTTGACCCGCAATAATGCACATCGTGCCTCCATGGGAAGGTAGTTACAGATTTATGCAATAGACAAAAAAAACAGAATCAATGTAGATGTATTACAGTCCAGCATATATCCACGATGATTCAGGCCACGACATAACAATCACAGAAAGGTCAAAGAAAGAAAGAAAAAAAAAAAAAGGGGGAATAAAAACCACATAGGACAAAACAAACAAAAAGAAAACAGAGCAACTAGAAGAAGAGAGAAGAGGAGGGTTGCCAGTGAGGCCCAATTATGAACAAAAAAGGTAAATAAATAGCAAAGGTAACAACAGGTCAGCAGATATTGACCCCCTCTATCAGGGACGTGCGGTCAGGTGAGGCAGAGCCTCACCTAGAATTATGGAGGAAAAAGCTGTCAGCTTCATGTCTGAAGCTGACAGCTTTTTCTCCATTCAGATCGGCATCTAACAGGTTACACAGCGAGGAAATCCTCTCCGCTGTGTAACCTGTCACGGAGCCTCAGCGGTGAGGAGCAAGTGAGGGGCAGGGAGGCTCATCCCTGTCTCCCCCCTCCCTCCTTTACACTAGGTTGGGGGTGGGGCTTTGTCCGGCGGGGCTCCAGTTGAAGGAGGTGGAGCTTCTGTTGATGGGGTGGGGCTTCAGTCGGCAGGGGCGGGGAATGCCTCACCCCGGGCAAGAGGTACCGCATATCACTGCACTCTATATAAATGTGGGTTGAAAACTATATAGTAGGGCAGAAATAATCAACCAGCTGGGGTGACAAAAAATGGATGGAAAACGTCAGAGTCTTGAAAGAGGATCCAAGCCATCCAACTCTGGTGGAACGACTCAGAGCGATCGGAGTCCTCTGCGACCATTTCCTCCATACGCATAATGTAATTCATGATGTCTAGCCAGTCTAGCGGAGGGTGGATGAACAGATTTCCAGTGCCTCGCAATAGCTCGATGAGCCGCAAAAAGTGTAAAACAGATTTCTTGGCCTTTGAAATCAACCTAGGCAACAGAGCAAGTGTAGGGGTATTTCTAGTAGTCATTGAATGTGCTTTATCATACAGGGCTAAAACCTCATCCCAGAAGTCCCGCACCGGAGGGCAGGACCACCATACTTGTGGGTGTGAGGTACGCCCGGTCCGATCCCTCTGTACGTCAATCACACGTGAATATACACAGTTCTGAACTGAGCGTGGCGTCACAAGGACGTGGTGATAACACTCTCAGCCTCACCCTGCACAGAGATTTCCCAGCTTGGGGAACACAATCTCAGGACACAAGTTCGTATTTAGAGCGTAGAGATAAGCTTAACGATTTTTAAGATCTTCCTTTAAAGGAGAACTATGAGGCGAGTGATTTCCACTCACCTCATAGTTCTAGC
Source organism: Nanorana parkeri (assembly GCF_000935625.1). NCBI lineage: Eukaryota > Metazoa > Chordata > Amphibia > Anura > Dicroglossidae > Nanorana > Nanorana parkeri. The sequence goes on from NW_017309412.1 coordinate 23,204, forward strand.
CGACCTGTGACAATGAGACTGTCACAGGTCGGCTCAGTAGATCGGGAGGTGAGCGAACAGATACCGGCGTTCACTCACCTCTCGATCCTGTCACGGCTCTCTGCCGGATTCCCTCATCCCCGCTCTGATCCGCCAGCGCTGACTGGCGGAACGGACAGGGGAGGGGGCGGGTACAGCTGGCTCTGCCTTTAGATAGGCAGAGCCAGCTGTCAGTCACGCAGCTGGGCGGATCCCGGCACAATTGTCGGGATCCGCTTCAGCTGCGGCGTCTCAGTATACCGCGAGCAGCTGCTCGCGGTATACTGCGGCGTCTCTGTATATCGCGAGCACAGCTCACGGTATACTGAGCCTAGGGTGACGGGAGGACGCTAGTTTTTGTCCTCCCGTTACCCTAAGGAGAACTATGGGGAAAAGACTTAACCCCATAGTTCTCCTTTATTAAAAGAAATGGTGCAGAAAATATACAGAAAAAGATAATAAAAAGAGACAAAATATATATACAACAGTAAAATAAAAGGGAATACAAGGTGAATACTTAACAGTCCTGGTTTTTAGGAGTTCTGATAGAGTTCAGAGTTCAATCTTTCAGCAGATGATGTCCAGAGATTAAAGGGGAACTCTTCTGCGATGTTAAGACTTCTTGATGTTGCTGGAATTCCTTTTTTGATGTTTCAAAACAAAAGCCCTCTCTAGTTGCTTGGACAGCATATTTTATTAGCCCTTTAGGGGGGGTGTCACGGAGCCAGCCTCTAGGGCAGGGCTGGGGATGGAAAGCAGGAGGAGGATTAACCTTTATTCTACACTATCACAGCCCAATTCCAAATTATGAAATGTAGCTGATATTGTAACTCAGGTTTATGACTTTTGGGTGAATGGTGGGTCAGCTGGGTCATTACCTCTACCAGACCTGCTTGTTTATATTAACTTGCCCACTGTTAATAGAGAAGTGCCTGGTGACGTGCCTTTAATTAGTGACAGCTATAAAAGGCTTAGGAGGGCTATTTGGGACTCACTTGTCCTGGGGGGCAATAAAGATCACGGGCCAGATAAGTAGATCTCTGTTCTGTGGAATGTGGAAGGCCTGGCAAATAACTAAATGAAGGCCTACATTTGCTCTGAACTGGGGGATAAGAGAATGCTATTTTTAATATTCAGACTCAAACCCCATTATCATCACAGTGGGTAAGTACCTCAGACTGCAGGCATCTCCAGCATGTCTTCGATAATGAAGGAAACATATAATGCAGTCTCACTAGAGTAAAGTACCACCTGGAGAGCAGAAAAACTGTAGAACCAGCACACGATGATCTTCAAAGAAATTCAAACTTTAAAAGGAGAAAAAGATGGGTTTTTTTCTGGCACCAGGGAGACAAGTCCAATAAACTTCAAACCAAGATATGTGTATAAAATATATGTATATTTATTTAACAAAGGTTAAAAGCATTGAATAATGCATAGAAAAATATAAAAGAACACACAGCTCAGAAGGAACCTCCTAACACCACCGTAGGTTCCACAATCGAGGTTAAACATTCCTGAAACAAACCATTAAAGATATTGAAGGGCTACCATATGGCACAAGGCCGTCTGTTAACCTCTCAGCTCCTCTTAAAGAGGCCTTAAACAGACTTGAAAAAAACACTGATATTATAATAAAACCTCCAGACAAAGAATAACATAGTGGTGCAAACAAAAAGATAATATGAAACCATGTGCTACAAAGTCCTCTCTAACAAAAAAAGGTATCAGACTATCCCTAAAGAAACATTAGGCTGCCGTCAAATCGAATATTTAGCCATTATACATCAGGCATTCTTAAACGATCTTATCACCAAGGAAACTTTAGACTACTTGGATGTTAAATTCCCACAGACACCCACTTTCTACTGCCTGCCCAAGATGCACAAGAGTCTCATTGACCCTACGGGAAGACCAATTGTCTTAGGGGCAGGCAGTCTTACGGAAAAAGCAAGCCGACTGGTGGATAGCCATCTTCGGCCTCATGTCACATCCTTACCTTCCTACCTAAAAGACACCTCTGTGCTGCTGAAACAACTAGATGGGATTATGATCCCTCCTGATGCCTGGCTTGTGACCATAGACATTGAAGCCCTGTACAGTAGCCTCCCCCATTCCAAAGGTTTGACCATTATTAGACAGTTCCTCAGTGAAAGAACCAATGCCTCTGAGATGTATAATAGATTCATCCTAGATGTCTTGGAGTTTATCCTTAGGCATAATGTGTTTATCTTTAATGGATCCCTCTACCTCCAGATACAGGGCGTTGCAATGGGCACCTGCTGTGCCCCTTCCTACGCCAATCTGGGGGGGTGGGAAAGAGACCGATTCCACCAGGAGGATAGTACAGGTATGTTGGAGTTTATGTTGTCATGGTCCAGATACATTGACGACATCTTTATGGTGTGGACGGGCACCAGGGAACAATTGGATCTAGTCACTGAATCTCTGCAAATCAACTATTATAATCTGGAATTCACGATGAGTTGCCATTAAAGATCCATTGCTTTCCTGAATGTCTCTGTAGGGGTACTGGAGGATGGCTCCATCTTTACCAACCTATATAGAAAGGAAACAGCGGGCAATACCATCTTGCACGCCTCTAGTGCTCACCCGGTACCTCTCAAAAATAGTATTCCCTAGAGCCAATACTTGCGTTTGAGACGTATCTGTTCAACTGATGACCTATTTAATGAAGAGGCTAAAAAAACTTAGCGATCGACTATTAGTGAGAGGTTACAGTAAAAGAACTCCTCAAGCGAACATACCAACAAGTTGTAACCCAGAAACGGGAAAAACTAATCTACTCCTCAAAACAAGAACGTGGAGCTACTGGGGATATCCCCCAACACACGTTTTATTACACGTTTCTCGAACCAACACACCCAGATTAAAAATATAATGGAAAAACACTGGCATTTGCTTTTGGAGGATGCCAGGATCTCAGCGTTTTTGGGCCCTAAACCCCAAATGGTTTACAGGCGCTCCAAATCTTTGAAAGATCAACTAATACACAGTAATTATCTATCACAGGCTGAGACTAATATTAGTAGAGATAGTGGCACCTTCCGGTGTCAACAATGTAATACATCAAGCAAGGCGATCATACCCATCGGCAAGTTATGGTTCCCCAGAAATCACATAGACTGTAACACCAAAGCAATTGTTTACCTAATGTCATGCACCTGTGGTGCATTTTACATTGGAAAAACAATCAGACCATTTTACAAATGGATCCAGCAGACACATTGGGTTATTTCACAATTTTAATCCTGTGGTTCTTTCCTTCTATGGTTTGGAGCACATAGAAGATAGTGTTTGAGGTGGCAATTTGGATCAAAAAGTTCTCCAGAAGGAAATTAAATGGATTTATAAACTACATGCTACTAAACCTCCAGGCCTCAATGAAGCCTTGAGCTTTAAACCATTCCTCTAAAATTGGGTGAACTCTCACCCAATACGACAATATGATATAACTCAATGGGATAAGAGTATTTGATTAGTTGGCCGTATTCTGATCGACGGACCCCCATTTGGGTCGGATCAACTATTTACAGTGTGGAAAATGCTTTTCCATCTTTGCATACTCAGCTTTTGGACGTCTCCTCGTATATCTTTACCTTACTGATGTTAGAGAACTAATCCATCTAAGTGCGGGAAAGTCTTTTCCCATATTCTTTGCTCTTTTTCTTCAATTATGGCTCTTTGGTGTCCTATCCCCTCCTCGTCATGTTTTTACCCCCTATTTTTGGGATGCTGCCTGACCAGTGACAGTAATGGTTCATCTCAAGTTCCTACACCCTGTCCACGGTTAACTGCATCGGTATATATAGATGTAGCTCTGTGTTGGTTGGGCTATGAATTCATCCAAGTGCGGGAAATGTTTTTCCCCCATATTCTTTGCTCTTTTTCTTCAATTATGGTCCTTTGGTGTCATATCCCCTCGTCAGGTTTTTTACCCCCTACTTTTGGGGTGCTGCCTGACCAGTGATAGTTCACCAAGTTCCTACACCATGTCCACGTTTAACTGCATCAGTATATATAGATGTAGCTCTGCTGTGTGTGGGCGATGATTTAGGCTGTTTTTTGGACCAGTGGACGGAGATGGGTCACCTTAAGTCCCTATACCATTAACACGGTCATCTGCATCGACATATATATATATATATTTATAGCTCTGATATAGTTAGGGCATAACTCTGGCCGGATTCACCATATATATGGGTGTAGGTCTGGCTACTACACTAATTTGGCATGATATATATTTGGTAGACATAATATGCAGATATACTTATGATACTTCATACCTCATATATCAACCTATTGAACTGACCACTTTGTATTATGCCATCAATGCTTCATTGCACATCCAACCAATTCTCCTGTTGGCATCTTTTGCTATGTTGACTGTGCCTTTCCGAATTATGAGTGTATCGTGCTTCTTCTTTTATGAACCATAAGTACCTCTCTAAATGAAATCTTGTTTAACCAGTTGCTGTCCGCCCGTAGAAAAAAAACGGACGGGCGGCTGACTCGCATCAGCGGGTTGCCGTCTCCAGACGGCATTCTTTTCCTGCTCGCGCACGCCCTCGGGCAGGAAAGACCCGCTCGTTTTTACAGCCGTTAACGGCTGTTTCACATACAACCGATCAGCGGCTCTATAGCCACCGATCGGTTGAACGGCGTGATTTTTTCCGTCGCCCCCCAACTCGAGTGACGCCGCCCCCCCTCCTGACCCCTCACCTTTAATCCCGGGATCCGCTGGCTCATCTGCGGCCCGGGACCGGGTCGAGAGGGCGTCAGGAGGAGAAGGGAGGGAGTTCAGCTCCTTGCTGATCTCCCTCCGGGCTTTGAATGCAGAAGTGATGTGTATCACATCACTTCCGCATTCACCTGTCCGTCATCTGGCTGCTATAGCCAGAGAGAAGAAGCTGATGAAGCAGATCTCTGCTTCATCAGCTTCTTTTGGGGTCCACAGGTGACTTTAGGGGTCCTAAAGACCCCTAATGTCTCCATAAAGAGGACCTGTCAGTGTGCCTTTGCTATTATATAGGGGGATTGTTATCCCCCTATATAATAGCAATAACGATGAGTGCAAAAATATTAATATAAATACAAATAAATAAAAGTCACATATAAAAAAGTAAAATAAAATAAAAGTCAGATATAAAAAAAGGGGAACGCACATATAAACGTAACAATGCGTGCGGTGCACCAGCGCGCAAAAAATTACGCTACACATGTTACATATTGCCGCGAACGTCGAAGTGAGAGTAATCATTTTAGGGCCATCAATCACTGATAACACTAAACTGATGAGCGGTAAAAGCTTTTAAAGCGTCGCCTGTGGCGAATTTTGGGTAATGTAGTTTTTTGAGGTTTCGCGCGCATGCGCAATTTTAAGGCTTGACATGTTTGGTGTCTTTTTACCCGACGTGACCACGTCTTTTATATTTACCAAAAAAATGGGTAATAATAAATGTTTTAGAATTTAATATTAGGGGAAACAGTTTTTTTTTTTATTTTCTGTAATTTGTCCTTAACATGTTAAAAAATAAAACCCCCAGTGGTGATTAAATACCACCAAAAGAAAGCTCTATCTGTCCCCAAAAAAGGGTATAAAGTAGAGTGTTTCATGATGGAATAAATGTCAGTCAAAGTACCGCAGCGCTGAATATTGAAAAATGGCCTGGAACCATGTCCACGTTTAACTGCATCAGTATATATAGATGTAGCTCTGCTGTGTGTGGGCGATGATTTAGGCTGTTTTTTGGACCAGTGGACGGAGATGGGTCACCTTAAGTCCCTATACCATTAACACGGTCATCTGCATCGACATATATATATATATATTTATAGCTCTGATATAGTTAGGGCATAACTCTGGCCGGATTCACCATATATATGGGTGTAGGTCTGGCTACTACACTAATTTGGCATGATATATATTTGGTAGACATAATATGCAGATATACTTATGATACTTCATACCTCATATATCAACCTATTGAACTGACCACTTTGTATTATGCCATCAATGCTTCATTGCACATCCAACCAATTCTCCTGTTGGCATCTTTTGCTATGTTGACTGTGCCTTTCCGAATTATGAGTGTATCGTGCTTCTTCTTTTATGAACCATAAGTACCTCTCTAAATGAAATCTTGGTTAACCAGTTGCTGTCCGCCCGTAGAAAAAAAACGGACGGGCGGCTGACTCGCATCAGCGGGTTGCCGTCTCCAGACGGCATTCTTTTCCTGCTCGCGCACGCCCTCGGGCAGGAAAGACCCGCTCGTTTTTACAGCCGTTAACGGCTGTTTCACATACAACCGATCAGCGGCTCTATAGCCACCGATCGGTTGAACGGCGTGATTTTTTCCGTCGCCCCCCAACTCGAGTGACGCCGCCCCCCCTCCTGACCCCTCACCTTTAATCCCGGGATCCGCTGGCTCATCTGCGGCCCGGGACCGGGTCGAGAGGGCGTCAGGAGGAGAAGGGAGGGAGTTCAGCTCCTTGCTGATCTCCCTCCGGGCTTTGAATGCAGAAGTGATGTGTATCACATCACTTCCGCATTCACCTGTCCGTCATCTGGCTGCTATAGCCAGAGAGAAGAAGCTGATGAAGCAGATCTCTGCTTCATCAGCTTCTTTTGGGGTCCACAGGTGACATTAGGGGTCCTAAAGACCCCTAATGTCTCCATAAAGAGGACCTGTCAGTGTGCCTTTGCTAATATATAGGAGGATTATATCCCCCTATGTAATAGCAGTAACAATAAGTGTAAAAATATATATATCTAAATAAAAAAAGTTAAAAAAATAAAAGTCACAAATAAAAAAAGTAACCCCCCCCCTTCGTTTACGCACATATAAACGTAACAATGCGTGCGGTGCACCAGCGCGCAAAAAATTACGCTACACATGTTACATATTGCCGCGAACGTCGAAGTGAGAGTAATCATTTTAGGGCCATCAATCACTGATAACACTAAACTGATGAGCGGTAAAAGCTTTTAAAGCGTCGCCTGTGGCGAATTTTGGGTAATGTAGTTTTTTGAGGTTTCGCGCGCATGCGCAATTTTAAGGCTTGACATGTTTGGTGTCTTTTTACCCGACGTGACCACGTCTTTTATATTTACCAAAAAAATGGGTAATAATAAATGTTTTAGAATTTAATATTAGGGGAAACAGTTTTTTTTTTTATTTTCTGTAATTTGTCCTTAACATGTTAAAAAATAAAACCCCCAGTGGTGATTAAATACCACCAAAAGAAAGCTCTATCTGTCCCCAAAAAAGGGTATTCAGTAGAGTGTTTCATGATGGAATAAATGTCAGTCAAAGTACCGCAGCGCTGAATATTGAAAAATGGCCTGGATGGCATGGGAGTTTAACACCCCAGACTTCAAGTGGTTAAATAAGTCTGATTATATACATTTGATTATATTGATGATATACATTATATTTTTGCACATCACTGACCCCTCTGTATCATGTTAACATTATTTTTTTTGTGTGCTTGAGTGATATCTCTTAGTATATTAATTATTATACTGATTATATATCTTCCTTTTGAATCATGATTAGATGAAATGCATGCCATTATATACATTCTGTATCAACTATTGTCTTTTTCGTATTAAAATATATTTTGTGGATGATATAATAAGTTTCCCAATCTGCAATATGTGCCACAGTCAGCCCCCTCTCTCAGTGTGCCTTCACTTCTGCAGGCCCTGGCCCAGCGTGTAGTCCTCTGGGCCACGACAGGGGCCTTTATTCCATCTGCACCTTGGGTGGTCACCTAGGGCCCCCCTTGTTTCCCAGTGCTAGCGGGCATGGGCATTCCTAGGAACAACTGGCAGCATCTTTCTCTTGGCCCTAGTGGCACCTGGCTCCCTCGATCTGGGGTGGAGATGTCCCGCCCATCGGCCATCATTGGCTGGAGGACGGAACTACCTAGGAAGTCAGCTGACTTCCTACGTCAGACGCCGCCTCTCATATACCCGCACGTGACCGCCGATGCTTGCACTAGATATGGGCAAAACGGTTCATCTGCATGAGCGCTCCTCCACGGATCGCTCACTGAAAAGATCCGGATCTTTTAAATGGCTCATGGTTCACTAAACCGCTCTTTTTACTATAGTAGCACCCCCCCACTATAATGCATTGCTGGGACTTGTAGTACTACATAGTTGAAGCTATTCTGCATTGCTGTATAATCATCATACAGCAATGCAGAATACCACCAGCTATGTGGGACTACAAGTCCCACCAATACATTATAATAACAATCAGCTATGCAAAATACCACCAGCACCCCCACACACACACGCACTATAATGCATTATAATAAAAGTGAGCACTATATCACCAGCAAGCTATGCAAAATACCACCAGCACCCCCACACACACACGCACTATAATGCATTATAATGCATTGCTGGGACTTGTACCACCAGCTATGCGGGACTACAAGTCCCAGCAATGCATTATAATAAAAGTGAGCACTATATCACCAGCACCCCCCAACTCACACTTCCCCGCTTCCCCTGCTGCACTAAATTATTATAATTCACATGAATTTACCTTTAAAACAGCAGCACAATTCATAAGGCGGAGGAATGCTTTTGTGTAGAATGAGTGAACCTTTTGAGCGGATCTCAATCAGTATTATGGAGAAGGCACGAGGAGCTGAAGAACTATCATTCCTGATCCATCGAGTGCCAGATTCAAAGATGCAAAGCAAATCATTCCTGAGTCTGTCTGACTCTTGAGATCCGTCTCTTGGGCTCACAGATCTGTCTCTCACAGATGTGATTGGTTGCAGGGGTGGGCTGGGCAGGGCTGGCAGAAGCCTGTCTCTCACTCTAAGATCATATTACAAGAGCCGATTACACTCTTGTCTCACTCTCTGCTTCTACATTCCATCCACAGAGCACAGACCAGAAGAACCGCCGCTCATTTTTACTGAGCCACCGCTCTTTCATTCTTCTGAGGGAGCCGCTCAATAGATCCGGATCGCTCATGAGCTACCCATCTCTAGCTTGCACTGCATCAGTTGGACGAGTTGCCACCAAGCTGCCCTGAGGTCCTCTACTTCACCAGGCCCCATTGAGGCACAGTTTCCTCTCTTATCCTGTCTGTCTGGGGTAAGCAAAAGGACCTATTTAGTCCTCCCATTTTGAATGGCTGACAAAATTCCTATATATTTATTTCGCTATTTTTTCTAATACCCCCTTCTCTGGACATCTACAGACACTTTATTTGTGTGCTATACCCCTGGCTAATATTTGTATAGGCAAAAGACTAAACAAGATCCAGCTCCAGCCAGTCTAACTATCTAGGTCTCCATATGCTCACAGACCATTTCTCTTTCTTTTCTTTGTTTGGCATATATTTAGACATGACATACCCCAGTCCATTATACCCTGGATACCAATATATTTTTCTATATTCCTTTATGCCCCCAGTACCCAGGTTCAGCCTCTGATGTGCCCATCCCATCCTCCTCCACTCCGGGAATACGTGCCCACCCCTCTTTTCCCGCTTGACGCCTGTGCCGTGCATTTGTTGATCTTACACTAGTGGTAAGACTAGTTGACACATTTCGGTACCTATACTTTTTTATTTATAATTTGATTGTTGTTCAATTATTTACACTCTGCTCTTGTATGACCTTTAGACTACCTCCTCCTCCTGATGAAGTGCCCCATGGCGCGAAACGCGAGTCTACAAGCACTGAAACTACCTAGCATTGCAAGTACCACATCACCTCTCAAAATTGTGGTCCACTTGAGGTTTATTATTATTACCACAAAATGAATCACCTACTCTTATGAGATGTATTTGTTCAATCCATGTATTCTCATTATGTTCATACGTTTGTCTCCATGGTGCCAGAAAACCCCCCATCTTTCTCCTTTTCTATGTACTACAATTAACCAGGGGTTGGCTTTCAGGTAGTCAGGATCTGTGCACCAAACCTATCTTTGTTTCTATGCATCTATACAAAGAACCACCCCTGATGCGTTTCTGTCTTACTCGGCATTAGCCATAGCTGGTTGTGATCTAACACCAACCCCACTAAAATAGAAGAGATGGAAGAGATGGTTCTAACATCTAGGAGGACAATATAAAAGATTTGATAAAATATGGGCAGGGTGGTTTGAATTTAAGAAAAATGCAAATTATGGTTTGGTGATGTCATTGGTACATTAATAATGGTCTTAATATGATGAGGTATATAAATTAAGAGGGGTTATTTTGTTGTTGTTGTTTGTCGTTTGTGTTTTGTCCTTGTCTATGTAAGGAGTAGTTAGGTATGTATGTGTATGTGGGGACAGTTAATCTAAACTAGATGGGATTTAAGGAATGTTTTCAAGGAAGTATTTGATTGTTTAGTAGAAGAATAAAAATAAGTTATGTAATAATGTGTATATATATTTAAATTTATTTATCAAGCGGTGTTGGGTATGCTGTCCAGATGTAAGTCTGTTTTGTATTAATATGTAAAAACTTTAAATAAAGAATATTAAATAAAAAAGAAATACTATGACAATAGTGCTCGCCAATCCTGGTTTGGAGGTGTCATGTGGTACATCCCACATATTGAACTTGACATGCGTTACATTGAATTACATAAACAACATTTTTTGTAGCACAGTTAAAAAATCATTGTATGGGAAAAGTTTCTCCTGATACCAGAAAGCGGATCTCCTTTGTTTTCATATGTACTTTAAAGGATTATTAAACCCTCCGGTTTTTTTGCAGGGGAAGGAGAAAAAAATTATGCTTTAATGTCACTTTAACATTAAGTGAAAAGACTGACCTAATCTGTCCAGAATTGAACAAGAGGTTAATTCTCTTAAAAAGAGTAAGGCTATCACTGTCAGGAACACAGATAAAGTTGGTTCTGTAGTTGTTATGAACACCAAGGATCATAGAGCAGAGGCTCTCCGCCAGTATTTGATGTGAACACCTATCACGTTCTTGACAGTGATCCTACAAAGGACTTTTAAGAAGTCCCTGGAAGATCTTATTAAGCTGGGAGTAAAACATGGACGTTTTGAGCCATAAGACAGCAGAATATCTAGTAGTTTCCTGTCTCATAGTGCCAATTTTTCATTATCTGCCAAAGATTCATAAAGGGGGACCCTTCCCGGAGGGTTGCCCTATTGTGACTGGGATTGGTTTATTAACAGAAAGGTTAGGACAGTGGGTGGATGCCCACCTTCAACCCTTAGAACCACGATTGCCAGGATTTAAAAGAGACACTAAATCAGTTTTGAGTCCTTTGTCGAATGTACAGTGGAGGAATAATTATCTATGGGTCACTCTGGATGTTTGTGCCCTTTATTCTATCTATTCTATTATTCTTATCTATACCACATGATTTAGCGCTTAGGGCCTTAGAATATCACCTTTGTAAATACAGCAAGTACAAACCACAGTTTAAAAAAAATTTTGATTGCTGTCAGTGGAGTTTGTACGTACACGTAATATTTTCATGTTTGATGGGGTTTTTTTATGTGCAAACATGTGGAGCATCTATGGGGAGCAACATTTTCGCCCTCTCTTGCCAATCTCTATATGGAGTGGTGGGAAGAGCTCCATATCTTTGCTGTGGGGAACCCCTTCAAAAACAGCATTACATGGTTTGATACATGGACCATGTGGGGAAGGAGGGATTCAATCGCGGTAATCCTACAATGTATAAACAAACTGTGGGTCTCCTAATTTTAGTTCAAATATATAACCATATGTCCCCTTTAAGGGAGATCCCACCATAATACCAACGATGCAGCTGTAGGACTGTATACTAAAAATACATATAATTTATTAAGCATATGAAAAAAGCATTTTAAAACAGCATATGAAAAAGTTATTACACTCGGCTATCCATAGGAAAGGATGAATCCACTAAAATAAATGGACCTCAAAAGCATCGAACTCCGCTATGAATAAAGCAATGCAGCAGATGTATGTGATGTAAAGCACTCCCCACAGACTCCTGGTATCTATTTAAAAAGGATCCAAGTATCACAGGTGTATAGTAACGATCAAAGGAAGTCCGTATTTTGCCAACACAAGAGACTCACGATATCCTAAGCATCCGGAAACACATGGTTAAATCCATATAACATCTCCATGAGTGTGAAGAAAAGTGAAGCATTGAATGAGTAGCTGATGAATGCTATAGGATATATCACCTGACAACAACCGTGTCAATACAGGTATAAGTCCCAGCAGGGAAACCTCCAAACGGGTTTCAGGCTAGATGTACGGCCGTACAAATCAGCTCATAGTATACGTATACTTATCTTGCATAGAAAGTGCTGAGAGTCTTGCAATCAATCTGGAGGATATTGGAGTTTCAACAGTTGTCCACGATAGGAGTCATAGGAGTCATAGTGTCATACTTGAAACGCTCATGTCACGTACCTTCGGGGGAGCCTGAGATGACGAGGGCGGCCTCTCTTGCTGCTCCAGTCCAAACACCCCTGGATGGTGGAAACAGGTGCGTGAGGACAAGGAGTGGCACAAGTGCCGGTAGTTTGCAACTCCTGTCGAAGCTGTGTGCAGGTTGCAGAGGTTTCTGAGCAGGATGCAGGTTGGTAGCAAGCAGAGGCGGCTCTAGACTTTATGAGGCCTTAGGCGAAACTCAAATGTGAGGCCCCCACTTACACCCATAATGAAAAAAGCCCCCCTGGGCGCCCTCAGGTGGCTGCCTATGCAGCCTTATGCTAGCCCCATGTCAATGCCTTTTCTTTAAGGGAAACCTAAACACTCTAGCCATGCATTTTTTTTGGAGAAGAGAGAGGGAGGAAGGACAGCCAGCAGAAAGAAAAAAGAGAGACAGTCAGGAAAAAGAGCCAGAGGAGAGACAACCAGGGTAGAGAGCAAGGAGAGCCAGAGGAGATAGAGGAGAGACAGCCAGGGGAGAGAGAGAAGAGACAGCCAGGGCACAGAGAAAAGAGACAGCCAGTGCACAGAGAGAGGAGAGACTGCCAGGTGACAGAGAGAGAGGAGAGACTGCCAGGTGACAGAGAGAGAGGAGAGACTGCCAGGTGACGGAGAGAGGAGAGACTTTCAGGACACAGAGAGAGGAGAGACTGTCAGGGGACAGAGAGAGGAGAGACTGCCAGGGGATAGAGAGAGGAGAGACTGTCAGGGGACAGAGAGAGGAGAGACTGCCAGGGGACAGAGAGAGGATAGACTGCCAGGGGACAGATAGAGGAGAGACTGCCAGGGAACAGGGAGAGGAGAGACTGCCAGGTGACAGAGAAAGGAGAGACTGCCAGGTGACAGGGAGAGGAGAGACTGCCAGGTGACAGGGAGAGGAGAGACTGCCAGGTGACAGGGAGAGGAGAGACTGCCAGGGGACAGGGAGAGGAGAGACTGCCAGGGGACAGGGAGAGGAGAGACTGTCAGGGGACAGGGAGAGGAGAGACTGTCAGGGGACAGGGAGAGGAGAGACTGTCAGGGGACAGGGAGAGGAGAGACAGCCAGGACACAGAGAGAGGAGAGACTGCCAGGTGACAGAGATAGGGGAGAGACAGCCAGGACACAGAGAGAGGAGAGACAGCCAGGAGAGACAGCCAGGAGAGACAGCCAGGAGAGACAGCCAGGAGAGACAGCCAGGAGAGACAGCCAGGAGAGACAGCCAGGAGAGACAGCCAGGAGAGACAGCCAGGAGAGACAGCCAGGAGAGACAGCCAGGAGAGACAGCCAGGAGAGACAGCCAGGAGAGACAGCCAGGAGAGACAGCCAGGAGAGACAGCCAGGAGAGACAGCCAGGAGAGACAGCCAGGAGAGACAGCCAGGAGAGACAGCCAGGAGAGACAGCCAGGAGAGACAGCCAGGAGAGACAGCCAGGAGAGACAGCCAGGAGAGACAGCCAGGAGAGACAGCCAGGAGAGACAGCCAGGAGAGACAGCCAGGAGAGACAGCCAGGAGAGACAGCCAGGAGAGACAGCCAGGAGAGACAGCCAGGAGAGACAGCCAGGAGAGACAGCCAGGAGAGACAGCCAGGAGAGACAGCCAGGAGAGACAGCCAGGAGAGACAGCCAGGAGAGACAGCCAGGAGAGACAGCCAGGAGAGACAGCCAGGAGAGACAGCCAGGAGAGACAGCCAGGAGAGACAGCCAGGAGAGACAGCCAGGAGACAGAGAGAGGAGAGACAGCCAGGACACAGAGAGAGGAGAGACTGCCAGGGGACAGGGAGAGGAGAGACTGTCAGGGGACAGGGAGAGGAGAGTCAGCCAGGGGAGAAAGCAAGGAGAGAAAGCCAGGGGAGAGAGCAAGAGAGAGATGAGAAAGTCACTAACTATTTGAATGCGTTGTCCTTGCCATTAACAGCACAACTATAGGTGAAAAAAACTGAAAGACTGGAGCAAACACAAAACATGTTTATATTTATATGTGCTGAAAAGTAAGCAGATCTTACCGTTGTAGTGTGATCCCTGTGTCCGCATTTCATGAGTCAGTTGTACTATGTCTGGCCTGTAGAATGTTACTTTTAGCTGACCTCAGACCGGAACCAATGTACTCTTTGCATGGCAGATCTCTGAGCAGCACCAATGCACAGCAGACCTCAGACCAGCACCAATGCAAAGCAGACCTGAATTGCAGGGTTCTTCTCCCCGCAGGACGCTCCACCAACATACTGCATCATCCATCCACAGGAAAGAGGACCTACAAGTCTTGTCTGCAATCGGGGGACTTGTAGTTTCAGAGGACTACAAATGCAGTGACATCACCACACTTGTAGTCCATTGACTCTGCCTCCCATGTTACTGTATGTCCATATCTCAATACAGGACTGCGGGCTCTCCTTCCCCACCCCCATCGTCAGCCTGCTAAAACATTTACCTTAAAACTCAAGTGACTCTGCTCCACTCACTGATCGCTCTTTGGTAAAGCCCTCTACAGACCAAGCTCCGCCTCCTAAAAACCCCCCTTCCAGGAAGGTACCAAGTTACAGGATAGGGGGGCCAGGACTGTACCAAGTGCTGTACTGTAATTATTACAAGAGCAAAAACAGTGGCGGACCTAAGGAACAAACTGGCCCCCCAACGGTCTCTGCACCAGATGAGCTTACACACGATTGTCCCCCCCACAGTCTCACACTAGTATTATTATACATGTATGTAGCTCTGACATATACCGCAGCGCTGTACGGAGAACAATGTACAGCCAGGCACATCAGTGTCTGTACAGAGGAGCTTACACTCTAATGTCCCCTCCCCCTTACTCATCAGTCTCTGTAAACAGGAGCTTACACTCTAATGTCCCCTCCCCCTTACTCATCAGTCTCTGTAAACAGGAGCTTACACTCTAATGTCCCCTCCCCCACAGTCACATTAGTCTCTGTACAGAGTGGCTTACACTCTAATGTCCCCTCCCCCACAGTCATCAGTCTCTGTACAGAGGAGCTTACACTCTAATGCAGAATGGCACCAGCTGTAGAGTGACTACAAATCCCAGAAATACATTATACAGCAATTCAGAACAGTATATGAATTGGACTCTGGGCTTAGTAACACAGTGGACTCTGACGTTAGTAACTCACTGGACTCTGACGTTAGTAACGCACTGGACTCTGACGTTAGTAACGCACTGGACTCTGACGTTAGTAACGCACTGGATGCACTGTAAAGCATTCAAGGCTACATAATGAATAGGCATTAACTTGCTGCTTGAAGTCACTACAATGCTGAGTCAGATCCTATAAACATAATAGTAAGTAGATTTAGGCTCCATTCACATTGGAGCGACTGTCCGCCCATATTCGGCTGTACGAATATGCGCAGAGCCTCTTTGAACAAAAAAAAACAATGCACTTTAATGCACATTGTCCAGGCTATTGCGGGACCACACAATAGGAACCACATGGACCCCAAAATAATGCAAGTGCAATAATACGGCGGATACCGCATGTTCGCGGCTATGTAATAGCCGCAAACGAGGGGAATCCGTGTGCTTTAAACATTTGCGCCTTTTCTTCCCGCGCGGTCTTCTGCACAGAAAACCGTGTGGGAAACGCAAACTCTATATGTGAATGGAACCTAAATACCTGGGGAAAAAACACACGAGTGGCAAAGGTTTTTTTAGCCTGCTGACATGGAACTCTGTTGTAGCCAGGGACCATTACACACTTATTGCGTGTGGCAGTGTGTGAAGGGAGAAAAAACAACCAAACCACAACCCCCATCCCCACGGGGCCAGAGCAGGAGGAATTTCAATGTCACTTTACAAAGAATGGTCCCGAAGTACATGGAGCAGGCAGGAAGACTTACTGTGAGCTGCTCCACACACGGCATGGCAGAGGTCACAGCTACAGCCGAAGAGCTCCCTCAACGCAGCACAGAATAGGGGGCGGAGCCGAAGGGGACAGCAGCTGGACCAGAAATCTATTCCACTAACGCTGCTTCTCTGCAGGGACACTACCATCTCTCCCCTCCGTCCTGCGCTCCGCTAGCGGCAGCCGTGCAGGCTGGACACGGGTGTCGTGAGTTAAACTAGCTGTGCCATAGATCGGGCGAGTTAGGCAGCCGCGAGGCCCCCATGCGTGCGAGGCCTTCGGCGGCCGCCTAACTCGCCTAATTAAAGAGCCGCCTCTAGTAGCAAGATCCTAGAAGCAGAGTAACACAAGCTGGGTCATCAACAATCTGTACAGAATTACAGATTTAGAAGGCAGGACTTAGTTACATAGTATTTGAGGTTGAATAAAGACATTAGTCCATCAAGTCCAACCTATTAGGATCTCATTCTAGGAGTACCCGTACCCCACTTAATCAGGGACAGGCCGGGTCGGTAACTTGCAGGCAGCGTGGTATCCAGGGAGCAGGCAGGAGAGAGGTCAAAGACAAGCCGAGGTCAAGGAACACAGAACAGGAGCAAGGTCAAACAGGCCGGGTTGGTAGCAGGAAATCAACAGGTATAGAGGATCCAGGAACACGGTAATAGCTGAAGATCAGTCAGCAGAGAGGTCTGGGTGTCTCAGCCTTAAATAGCCCTTTTGGCGCCATCATTAGGAACGGGCGTGTGCGCACGTCTGCGCACATGGCGTGATGCGCACACGCCTACGTAGAGGCACGCGGCCGTGCACCCTCCTCTGTGTAGGACGATTTGCATGCGCAGGTGCCCGTCCAGCATTCCGGCCCCGCAGGCTAGCTCTGGCTTCATGACAGCTCGTTAGTGTTTAGCAACTCAAGCATAGAAAGGTCCGTAAGCCGAGATAACACAGGCAACCACAACGCTGCTCCCTTACGCGTTTCTCCTCAGCCAGAGCTTCATCAGGGGGGCATAGTTTGCTTATGCTTCGTACCAGGTGGTTTAAATCCAAAACGGGACCTATCAATCATACTGGTAATTTATGTTCCATTCTCAGGAAACGCCAAATAAATCGTCTTGCGTTCCACAGGTTATGCAATAATAGTTAATATATGTTTGGAGTTTCTCCAAAGTATCTTTCTTTCATAGTATAGTTGATAATTTATAAACCAATACATTCAAGGTATATATAAAGGGATCACCGGAGCGATCAGCACAGGGTCATTGTTCTATATAGAAATGCAAACTCATCAAAATTAGTTAATACATTATTTTACATGTAACATGTTATCCCCTCAAATCGATGGCACCAATCTGGACCCCATATAGATATGTGAACATGTCGGAACGGGACCCAACTCACAAGAAACAACTAAATTTAATCATATAATTTATGCCTGGTTCTTCAAAGGATTTGGTAAGGTGTATCCATCTACATTCTTGTTGAAACAAGAGTTTATCCCAATCACCCCCACAATTCGATCTATGCACACGGTTAAGGACAAAGAAGTGGAGTCCCTGGATTTAGCTTCCATGAGACTGAATTATATGTCTGGCTACTGGTGATCTCAGGTCGCAGGCTGCTATATCAGCCGAGTGATCTAAGATCCTCTTTTTTAACATGCTCTTAGTTTTAGAACATATTGCAATGACATAATATTAAGTATATAACTCCCTCCGTTTCGCAGTTTGCAAAATGTCTACTGCGAATTAGTTGACCCCTTGGGGTAGTTATCTGTGATCCTACCTGAACAAATCTACAGAACTTACACTTTTGACACTGATACGTTACATGGTATCTACAACATCCAGTTTATCCCTTAGTGATGAACATCTGCGATATGTCACAGACGGTTTTCTATGTATAAATTTGGATATCCTAGAATCCCAGGACAAACAGTGCCAATGTTTAGTTAGAATATCAGAGACTGCTTGATGTTGGCTATTATAGGTGAGAATTAACCTAACCAAATCATCATTATTCATATTTTTTGTTTTTTTTGTTTTACCAAAACATGATTTTTTTTCCGCCCTTTTATAGGCAAAATTGTGTTAAAATATCCTCTTAATTTTAATCTTTGTCTAAGGTTAGTGGCCTCTACCCCAAAGTCCACATCTAACAGGCAGTTCTGTCTTATCCACAGGTAATGTCCATTCGGGACACTATTTTTTAAAGCAATAGGATGAGCACTGCTGGCCTCTAAAATAAAACTTCCAGCAGTGCTCTTCCTATATAGATTGGTATGTAATCTTCCATATCTATTTTTACAAATCGTCACATCCAAAAATGGGAGTCTAAACTCATCCACTACCATGGTGAGTTTGAGATTCAAATAATTGAAATTCAGAATGTCCAGAAAATTCTTTAACAATTCCATCCTACCAGTCCATAGCATGAAAATGTCATCTATGTACCTGTGCCAGAGTAAAACATGGCACAGGAACATACATAGGTCGTCTCTTGCCCATATGTCATTCTCCCATCCTCCATCACATGGTTTGGATGCTACATTGATTATCTTCTGTTAGTGTGGAACAGTGAAGTGGATGGACTTAAAACATTTATTGCTCATATTAATCATAATGATTTAAATTTACACTTTACGGGTACCTGGGATTCAGTTCACATCCATTAAATACAGGTACTCCTAGGTGTTTCTCCCGCCCTGCGTGGCATGCTATTTTAGTGGGATAGGTGTTACATCACAACCAGCTATGACTAAGGCCGAGTAAGGCAGAAACGCGTCAGCAGTTGTTCTTTGTACAGATGCATGTGGAATAAAGTTTGAATTTCTTTGGAAGATCATTGTGTGCTGGTTCTTGTAATACCTCTTATGATAAATGATGGAACTCAGCTGCTGAAGTCTTTTAAACACAAATTTTACTGCATGGTAAATGACAGTCTCTATAGGTAAGGTTATCGCAGTAGTAATCTTTGCATCACATAACAGGATTGAAGCAATATGTAAAGAAACAGTTGTAATGTTATCCTCACATCACAAGGTGAATGTTTGAAGTCAATGAGCAGTAGTAGTCAGGTGTAATGTTAACTTCACATCACAAGATTTAGCAATAGCTTGAAATAGCTTGTAGCAGTAGAGGGCAATGGTATTGCTGGATTAACAGCACAAGTTTAAAGTCATTATGGCTGTGTGCATATCATCAGCTGTGGCATTGAATACTTGCTGTTAGTTGCACTCAGGCTGCTATGCTAAATCCTCCAGACTGTGACTGATTGCTGGCTGTGGAAGCTGAAGTGCAGTGTCTGGCTTGCAGTCTTGGTGCACCAGGAGTCACAGCAGGCTGAAGTAAGCAGAAGTATTTGGGGGGTTGAGGTAGGAGGCTAATTAGCCTATTCAGTGGCAGGAAGGAGAGCAGGGCTGCTCAGAACTTGCCCAGCCACCACATCCATTGCAGGAACACTGGACAAGTGAAATTTCGTGGCTTAAGCCAAGGAGGGGGGCAGAGCGGCATGATGTCAGCGGACAGTGGGCGGAGTCACCCTCTGGGTCTGAGTGTCACAACCAGCAGGTAACGGAGGATTGGACCACAGCTGCGGATCTATTGCGAGTAGGTTTATGGGATTCGATCTGTCAGACGGCTCCCTAATACACCAAGTGTGAAGGGGAGCCGTTCCACATCATGTATCCCAGCCTATACTATGAAGGGGTGAGAACCGGTGAACCACTATCCAGTTCTACCTGTAGGTTCTAGCCTTGTGAAGTGAGGGGGCGTGATGGGACTGTAGTCCACAGGCCGACCATGTAGCAGTATGGGTTAATTGAGGCAGTAACACACGGAGGTAACACTCCACAGCAGTATGGGTTAATCCACTAAAGAGATTTAGGCATGCATGTAGGAGCGAAAGTAATGCACTTCCATTTAAACACACTGATGCACTGGCATTCATATGTAGAGACAGAGCCCTAGTACTTGCGGTTGTGGGTTTTTTATGATGAGGAATCGTTCCGTCATGCAAGTGCTGAGTGGCTGTTGGAGGGGAGACGTGTCCCAGGAGACCTCCAGGCTGTGAAGCGTAGGGAGGCGGTCGGTTTCAGTGGAAGGCAGCAGAGACAATGCTCGTCGTTTTACATTGACTAAGCGTCGAGTGATTGCCGCCGCTGCGGTTTTGAAAGGAAGCCGCGGTCAGGGGGCGGAGCCCCGCGTGACATCACGGCCGCAGCGACGCGGCGCTGGAGAGGCCGGAGGTGTCGGGTGCGTGTGTGACACTGAGATGCCAGAGAGGTACGTATCCTGGATCTATTACAGTTCTACAGCACTGAGTGTGGATTGTGGGGATGCATGATAGGGGTGAATTGTGCACTTTGTTTTCTTAGTTCACCAGGAGAGCAGTTTGAAGTTGCGTTCTTGTAATTTGCAAGACATAGCTAGCTTATGTATAAACAAAAAGACCTTTTGCCAATCAGCAGGATTTAAGGTGGAGTCTACATCCCAGGTCCAAGCTTGAGTGTAAGTGGGCAATGCAGAGGAATGTTGAGAGAAAAACAACTTGTATAAACAGGGAAATGGTATGTGTCGGGGAGTGGATCCAGTACACAATGTCTCAAAATGTAATAAGTCCCGGTAAAGGTCAGAGAGGGTATGTATCGAACTGTAGTAACTAGTAAGCTTAATGTAGGACAGCCAGGCCCTATCATCTAGAGAGCATTTGGCTAAAACAGCCGAATAAGAAAGCAAGGAATCACCCTGTAAGATATCTCTCAGTAGTGGCCAAAATTGTCTATCCCAACCCAAAAATGAAGAAGCATGCATCCCAGGGGGGAATTGGGGATTGTCCAGTAGTGG
This sequence comes from Nanorana parkeri, assembly GCF_000935625.1. Taxonomy (NCBI): domain Eukaryota; kingdom Metazoa; phylum Chordata; class Amphibia; order Anura; family Dicroglossidae; genus Nanorana; species Nanorana parkeri. Next base: position 44,359 of record NW_017309412.1, read on the forward strand.
AGTCAGTGGTCCAGGCAAAGTGGAAAGTTGTGAAAGAATGATGCCAACACCTTAGAGTAGAATATACAAGGAGGGGCCAGACTGTGCTACCAGTAGCATAACCAGAGCTACAGTCGCCCGGGGCAGAACAAAATCCCCCCCCCCCATGTCTTAGTTATGAACATTCATCCAAGTGCCCTCCTGGGGGTCTTCAGGCTTTAAGCAATACAGAATGGCACCAGCTATGGAGGACTACAAATCCCAGCAATACATTATACAGCAAGGCAGAGTACCTCAGCTATAGAGGACACAAATCCCAGCAATACATTATACAGAAATGCAGACGAATACCATCCCATTCATCCCCCTATAGGTATCAGACCCCCCTACATGCAGCAGACCCTCCTACAGGCAACAGACCCCTCTGCATGCAGCAGATCCCCTCTGCATGCAGCAGATCCCCCTACATGCAACAGATCCCCCTAGAGGTTAAAGATCCTCCCTAGAGAGCCCATAGACCCCACAGAGCCCAACCCTAGCCCTTTGAGAGAAACCATAATGCTGATGTGGCAACAGAC
>NW_017309412.1:45080-48109 GCF_000935625.1 Nanorana parkeri
CTGACATGCAGCAGACTGAGATCCCCCCCACATGCAGCCAGGGCCGGCCTTTGGGGAGTGCGGGCTGTGCGGTCGAACAGGGCGCCATAGCAACGTGGGCGCTTGGCGACCGACACAAATTCTGTCCCCAAAGGTCTGTAAAGATCGCCCGCGGGCACGGCGCCCCTCCGTGCGGACGCTGGACTACTCACTATGACAGCTCAGCCAGGCAGCACAGCAGTGACAGTGTCACTTGCAATCTGTAGATCAATCATTAAGATGGCTGCCGCTCGGCGATAGCAAACTAGCTAATGCACCCGCCCACTGCTGCTGTCAATCCGCAGAGGGGGACATGAATTTTTCCATCAGGTCCTCTTCTGGTGATTGAAAGCAGCAGAGGGCGGGTGCAATAGCTAGTTTGCTATTGGCTATTGCAAAGTGAAATAGCCAATAGGAATCTTACTATGCATTCGTATGCCTTTTTTTAAATTATTCTGACGACTGCAACTGTCAGAAAAAAAAAAAAAAAGCCTGCAGATAGCACAGAAGCTATTGCTTCCTGTGCTATCTGCCATCATTTCAGGGGGTTGCACTCTCCCAGCCCCCCCTAAATCCCCCCTCCACGGATGCGGGGGGGGGGGAGAGCACCTCCCTGAAATGAGAGGGACACCTCCCTGAAATTGCTTCTTTCACGTTGGGATCCCTGGCATTGGCCTATACACATAGAGCACAGCACTGAAGTAATAAAATGAACTAGGATCACACTAATCCAGCATGTTATTATTCTGAGTTGCCCCACTCAAGCGGCGGCCATATTGAGTGGGGCACGTGAGATTAATAATGTGCTGGATTAGTGTGATCCTAGTTCATGGTATTACTTCATTGCTGTGCTGTATGTGTATAGGCCAATGTAGTTGGATCTGTATGTGCGCTATAATTAATCGATTAATCTAAAAAATTTGATTAATCGAACACGAAAATTTTAATCATTACCAGCCCTAGTTATTCTAGCATGTGTTATTCTAGCAGTATAGGTGGTGTTATTATATCGTGTGGTATGCTGTATAGGTGACGTTATACCATGTGATACAGGTATTTACCTCCAAACTTACTGAAATAAGAAAATCAGACACTTATATTGAGGGTTGGGAGAGGGACTTGGGGGTCCAATTTACCCCTGATGAGAGATCTAGGATCCTGCGGCTCTCCCTGGGGTCATAACTGGATATAAGATATTGACCAGGTGGTACCGAACTCCCCATGCAATTTTCCCAGAGGTTCCGGACGTGTGCTGGCGCTGCGGTTCCTCACCAGCTGACATGTATCATGTTTTTTGGTCCTGTCCATTGCTAGTGAACTTTTTGACCCAGGTCAGGGACGTAATGCAGAAATTTACTGATAGAACAATCCAGGGGCTTAACTAGAAATCATAGGGCCCCATAGCAAAATTTAGTATGGGGCCCCGTGATTTCTAGTTATACCCCTTGCAGAGCCCACTCGAGATCCCACCTGAGGGTGACTCTGCAGAGCCCACCATAGACTCTCTATGGTGGGCTCTGCAGGATCACCCTCAGGTGGGCTGGTCGCACTGCTTACCTTCTCCGTCGCCGGGCCCGCCTCCTTCTTTGTCACCGAGGCCGCCTCCTCCCCTGATACCGAGCACGGGCCCGCCTCCTCCTCCACTACCGGTAACGTCAGGGGCTCGCGACAGGGTAGAACACCGGGTCCAGCCTGCTCCCCCGCTGCTGCTGGCTCTCATTGACTGTGGAGATGAACGCGCCGCTGCACAGATGATCTGAACAGCGGCGTGTTTGTCTTCAGACGCCAGTGAAAGCCAGCAGCAGAAGATCCCATAGCGACCCAGGCGGCCCGCACGGCATCTGGCCAGGCCCCACTGTGCTCAGGGCCCCATAGCGACCGCCTGGGTCGCTAAGGTGATTGTTACGCCACTGGAACAATCCCATTAGACCCGGCCTTTCTCTTACTACACCATAATAGCACCCCCTTGAAGGCATATAGAAAGTCTGTTCTAGTACACCTGGTGAACGCGGCGAAGGCCTGTATACCTCTTTTGTGGAAACAGTCATCGCCGCCCACCATACGACAGTGGCTTCAGCGAGTTAATGATATTAAACATATGGAAGATCTCACTAGCTCCATAAAGGGCACAGTATCTAGATTCTCTGCCACATGGTTTTACTGGAATGAATTCCTCGACTCTCCGGAATACCAGCTTTTAATGAGCAGTTAGGATGTGCAGCCTGAGTGAGAAAACACCTTTCCCACCCACCCTTACTCTGTCTTGTTTCCTTCCCTACCTCCCTCCTTTTCCTCTTTCACGTTGTCAAGCCTTTCTACCCTTGGCATCATACCTGTCATGTCAGGATATCGGTTATTTACCGGGTTCTTTGCCTCAAAGGCCCGAATGGTATTCTACAGAACTCCCCCGGCATTGACACACCTTGGAGACGGCCCTGGTCTAACATCAGGGAAGTCTCGCTTATTGTATGTGATAGGATGAAGTAGGGGGTATTCATGTGATTAAATTGATCTGTGACAACGTATCATGCCATGATTATGTCTACCCTTTAAAAAAAAAATGTATTTGAATAAAAAAGGAATTTGTAAAAAAAAGAAAATCAGACACTGTCCGGCACAAGCTATTTAGGCAATGGCCACTTGATTGTCTACTGTTGTTTTATTTAATACGAATGTTTATATTGTGATTACAAGTTTAATACCTTTTGAATAAAACTTTTATTTTTATCATAGCTTGTAATCTGTTTCTTGGGGACTTAACGGAATGGGAGGCTTTAAATGGAGCCGATATTGGAGAAATGGGTGTGGTCACTTAAAGGGTGTGGTCACTTAAAGGGTGTGGTCACTGAAAGGGTGTGGTTACTGAGGGGTGTGGTTACTGAGGGGTGTGGTCACTAGGGGGCGCTGTAAAGCTTTCTCGCACGGGGCGCCTAAAGCCGGTCCTGCATGCAGCAGACTGAGATCCCCCCACATGCAGCAGACGGAGATCCCCCACATGCAGCAGACAGAAT
>NW_017309412.1:48123-66369 GCF_000935625.1 Nanorana parkeri
CATGCAGCAGATCTCCTTACAGTTCTGTGCTGGGTACACTGCAGCAGCACAGCCAGAAGCGGGTTGCTCTCTGGACGCTCCAGCACAGTCGCATAACCTGCCATAACTGAGCCTGATGCCTGCTGCCTTGTTCTGTTCTCTGGACAGTCGGCCCGGCCCGGACAGTCGGCCGGGCAAAAAAAAAATAAAGTGTTAAAAAGTTTTAAAAATTAAAGTAACATAAAAGAAAAATTATAAAATGGGAAAAAATAAATGTTTAAGACCCCTCGTCCCCCACGTGCACGCACATACACACGCATCGGTGTGCCTATGTGCAAAAACAACAATTGTCCTACACATGTTACATATCACCGCGAACGTCGGAGCAACAGCAATAATTCTAGCACTGTCAAAGACTGTTAGCACTAAACTGATGAGCGGTAAAAGCGTTTAAAATGTTCCCTATGGGAAATTTCGGGTATTTACATTTTTTGCAGCTTCACGGGGAACGCAATTTGACATGTTTGGTATCTATTTACCCGACGTGATCCCGCCTTTCATATTTTACCAAACAAATGGGTATTATATTGTTTCTGTGCACAAAATTTTAATTTAGTTTATTTTTTCCTAAAAATACGGGTTTGATAAACATTTGCGCAAAAACCGTGCAACGTAAAAAATTGCACCTAGCATTTTTTTATTCTACTTTTATTCTCAGCTTTCAGAAAATATTTAATTGTTGGGGGTCTGAAGCTGTTTTCTAGTAAAAAATTTATATTTTATCTTGTGTGCGCAAATGGTAGGAAAATGCCCCGGATGGCAAGTGGTTAAGATGAACCAGTGAACCTGAAAACACCAGGAAGACCCACTGTTTATATGGCACATTGTGGAACCAATCCAGCACCTAGGTCAACATGGAAGCTTTGTAATATAAGAAAAGAAATCAGGCAAGCTAGCACCACCATGTGGTTTAGATCTCGTCAAGAGGCGATAGTTTAATCTGGGTCTGTTAGAGTTGCAATCAAAAGAGTGGAACAGAAGGAAAAATTAGTCAGGAAGGCGTATGGGGACAGTTTGAAAGAGATATAAAAATTTGGGTAAAATATCCATCTTAAATCGCATTCATGCATCCAAACCAGGAAAGAGGGCGTTATTGCCAGGATTTGAGATCCAACCCTGTCTTAAAACTAAATTGAATAAATTCCACTTTTAGGTGTGCAAATACCGAAAAGGGAAGGGGCTTTCAAGATACACCATAGCTCTCTTGTTATAAAAATAGAAAATCATTTATTAATGTCATATATTTCTTGAAACATGATACGAAAGATTTTTAAAACATGATTAATCCATTGCACATATAGTAGTGATCCCATAACAAGACAATAGTATAATTGTACAGTAAGAGCATGAGACAGAAGATTTATTACTCATAATCCATGATCTCTCATTATTATTTAAATTATTATTAGTAAGGAATGGTAAGTATTTGAGTATTACAAGTACTCAAGTATTTGAGTTACGTCCAGCGTGACTTCGTCAGGGGTCTGGACCAAACAAACGTCCGAGTAACATTTATATACAAAAGGGGATTTCCCCATTACCGTAAAGGTAGTAATATATGTGGAGGGCTTTCCCAATACTGAGGATTACAAAAGACTTCCTCATTACTGCATAAACTGTAGTATATGCCGGGCTAGTTATACACACACTATGCCGACAGCATATAACGCATGCTGACCTGGTGAATCCATAAAACCAACAAAAAAAAAAGGAGCACAGGGAAGGGAACATGCCTCAAGTCATAATAAAACCTCAGACGATATGTGAAAATATCCCAATAGATCCTCTAAGCATAAACAAATAAAATGAACATCAATATATGAAAAATGAACAACAATGTATAAAATACAAATATATAGAACTCCACAAACACTGCATGGCCAAACGAATGTAAAAAACAACACATGGCCAAACGAATGTAAAAAACATATGGCAAAAACAGACCCTATTAGACATTGGAAATAAAACAATTAAGATCAAACTTGGCGTTCAATCCATGAGGTTTTAGTGTGCCAGCTTTAAAGATCCACTGAGTTTCTTTTTTAGCTAATTCCCTTCACCAATTACCCCCCCCCCTCCACTGTCTGGAGACTTTCTCTATTCCCCAAAAAGACAACAGACTGGGATCTTTGTGATGGAAACCCAAAAAATGTGTAGATACAGAATGGTCTTTATAACCCCGTTTGATATTATACGTGTTCCTTAATCCTTATCCCCAATTTTCTAGTGGTGCGGCCAATGTACTGTAGTTCACAAGGACATTCTAAACCATACACCACTCCCTCCGTATCACAAGAAATAAACTCTCTGATATCCACTTGTGTATCACTAGTATTAATCTGAAAATCTTTTCCTCGTTTAATATTGTTGGGGACACTATAAAGTCTGCTTCGGAGGACTGCTCATGTTATTTGTACACATTGTACCTCATTGTTTGTTTGATTCGTTATCTGCGCTGCATCGTTTGATTCATTTTTGACTTCTTTTCACTGTGCATGTTATGTGGTTTGAGTTCAGCCTATAATCATTGTTGTATTTTTCATTGTTAACGGTAGTTTCCCTGATGACTTCCTACTGGAGCGGCTATTCCAGCTTCCAGTACCAAAAAGATGCGTAAAGAAACACAGTCTTTAAAATACAATTTTTAGCCAGACCTTATCCCACAGGCGGGGGCATAACTAGAAATCACAGGGCCCCATAGCAAAATTTTGTTTCTGCAGCAGGAATGCCAGAACGTCCTGTCTAACGAGGCCTACATCTTTAACCGTGCCACCAATAAAGCTGGGAAAATTGAATTTGCAATCACACAAGGGGGGTTATAATTATAACTTAAAATACCACAGGGGTTTATAATTTGTAACCTCACTTTCCACGGCTTCACTGGTGTGGCAGTGTTATTTTAAGTTATTACACTGCCACACCAAAGAAGGATTACACTGTGCAATATAACCCACTTTCCCTCATTTCTTTGGTGTGGCAGTGTAAATACACCAGTTACACCAGTGAAGGTGGGAAAAGTGAGTTTACAAAGTGGGTGCACAGTATGAGCAGTGTGGGTGGCGGTGTAGGTGATGTGAGTGGTTGATGTGGGTGGGTGGGTGGTGTGGTTGGGAGGTGTGGGTGCACAGAATTGATGGGCAATGTGGGTGAATGCACAAAGTAGGTGGGTACACAGAGTGGGTGGGCAATGTGGGTGGGTGCACAGAAGTGATGGGCAATGTGGGGCAATGCATAAAGTGGGTGAGTGCACAGAGTGGGTGGCAGTGTGGGTGGGTGCACACAGTGTGTGGGTACACAAGAGTGGGTTGCAGTGTGGGTGGGTGCACAGAGTGGGTGCACAGAGTGGGTGGGCGATGTATGTGTGTGCACAGAGTGAGTGGCCAGTGTGGATGCAAGGCATCTCACCTCTCTTCCCCTGGCCAGTTCTAAGGGCGTGTTCACACAACATACAGTGCGTTCCAGCGCGGTTAGCTGCTGGAGCGCACTGTATCGCATAGTAAACTCCTCCCTGTGTTCTGGTGAATGCAGCATTTTTTCCGAACGTTCTGGACCGCAACACAGGCACTGATGTGCCACGGGTTCTGGTGCAGGCACTTGCACTGTGGGCAGGGGGGCTTGGCTGCGGTGTCATTGACTTCAATGCACCACCACGCCCCTTCCCGCCCCAGAACACATGGGAGAGTTTACTATGCGATACAGTGCGTTCCAGCAGCTAACCGCACTGGAACGCACTGTATATGGTGTGAACAAGCCCTAACCCTGCTTTCTCTTCCCTACAACTCTAGGACCTGACTCCCACCCCCCTCATTCAGTTTCCTTGGAGTGGGAAGGGCGATTTGCATATTAATGAGGCATGGCGGGATTTACATATGAATACAGCGGCTCATTAATATGCAAATCCCGCAATTAGCACATGAATGAGCCGCGGACAGTGTTAATGGCTCCTGCAGCTCAGTAGATATTAGGACAAGACTCGGAGACTGCAGTCCCTGTCGGCAGTGCTAGCCAGCAGTGGAGATCAGACGCCGCTGCTTCTTCTCCAGCCGAACACAGGCAGGAGATGACTCCGCCCTCCCCCCGCTCTACACTGTGGCAGGGGAGAGGAGTGCAGGTGTCCTTAGGTTCCGTGCGACTCTGCACAGATTTTAACTTGCGGCCACAAGGAAGTTAAGGATCCCTGAGCCTCTTTCCTGCTCCTGACCGGGCCCCCCTCTGGCCCGGGCCCCATAGCGGCCACGTAGACAAGTGTTTCTACTGCCCACTTAATGGCCAAACACTCTTTTTCCACTGTGGCATAGCACTGTTCTCGAGGTAACAACTTCAGACTCAAACACAGAACAAAACTGCACCCAAACCCACCTCTGAGGCATCGGTCGGGATGTCGGCAGTCACTAAAGTCTTCCTAAAGTCGGCAGTCACAAGCAAAGGTTGGGCACAAAGCACTGCCCGCAGACCAGCAAAGGCTTCCTCAGCCTCGCTGTTCCACTTCACCGTGTCCGGACTTCTGGCTTAAATAAGGTCAGTGAGCAGAGCGGCCCTTGTAGCGAAGTGAGGAGTAAACCTCCGATAGTAGCCTACAATTCCCAAAAAGGCTCTGACCTGTTTTTTCCTTAGCGGTCTGGGCCAGCTCTGTATAGCTCCTACCTTGTTAATTTGCGGTTTAACAAGTCCTCTGCCAACCAGATAACCCAAGTGTCTATCCTCAGCTAAACCCAAGGCACATTTAGAGGGGTTGGCCGTCAGTCCAGCTCTTCTAAAAGTGTCCAACACTGCCTGCACTTTGTCCAGATGGATTTCCCAGTCCGGGCTATGAATGATCACATCATCCAAGTATGTGGCTGCATATTTGGTGTGGGGCCTGAGCAGTTTATCCATCAATCTTTGAAAAGTGGCTGGGGCTCCATGAAGGCCACAAGGCATGATCCTGTACTGAAACAGGCCATCAGGAGTGGCAAAGGCTGTCTTCTCCCGGGCACGCTTTGTCAATGGGATCTCCCAATAATTTTTGTCAGGTCTAAAGTAGTGAAAAACCTGTCTTTGGCTAGTCGCTCTACTAATTCATCCTCCCTAGGCATGGAATAGGCATCAAACTTAGACACCTCATTTAATTTCCTAAAGTCATTACAGAATCTGATAGACCCATCAAGTTTAGGCACTAGAACGATCGGGCTGGACCACTGGCTGTGAGATTCCTCTATCACTCCAAGCTCAAGCATTTTCCTCGACTTCAGCCCTTACAGCTTCCCTTTTTGCCTCCGAAATGCAGTATGATTTTACCCTTATGGTAACCCCTGGTTCTGTAACAATATCATGGGTAATCTCTTGGGTTTGTCCAGGGTTAGGGGAGAAGACATCTCTATTCTTCTCAACCAAGCGTCTAGCATCCTCTATTTGCTCAGGTGTCAGCTCTGGAGAGATTGTCACTGAAGGTCTTGGAGACTGCGGATCAGGCTTTGTGTCACCCACTGTGGCCGAGCAGGCCTCTATAGTCCTCCATGGCTTAAGAAGTTTTATGTAAAACACAGGTTCCTTCTTTCGGCGTCCTGGTTGACTAACTATAATTTACTGGGCTCACTTTTTCCAACACCTCATAGGGTCCTTGCCACTGTGCTAGAAGTTCTGCATACTCTGAGCCTGCTCCATATGCTGGCGAACAAGAGGAGCAATTTGAGTCATACGCACCCGCATATCTTTAACATACTGGAGCACATTAGTCCCGGTTACTCCCTGCTCTTCCCAGGTTTCCTTTAGGACATCCAGTATACCCCTGGGATGCCCGCCATATAAAAGCTAAATGGGGAGAAGCCAGTGGAACTTTGGGGAATCTCCGAATGGCAAACAACAGGTAAGGAAGCAGCAAGTCCCAATCTTTCCAATCTCTGCAACTTTTCTCAACATCCCCTTTAGGGTACGGTTAAACCTTTTCACCAACCCGTCTGTCTGGGGGTGGTATAATGATGTTCTCAGGGTCTGTATGAGTGCTGCCGGCACTGGGGAGCTACAGTTCATTGAGGGAACCATGAATGCCAACTTGTACTGTAACATACTGAAGCAGATCATGATCCTCTCCCTTCGGAGACTGGGCCGCAGGGCAGTATTCCAACATGATAACGACTCCAAACCCCCCTCCAAGACGACCACTGCCTTGCTAAAGAAGCTGAGGGTAAAGGTGATAGACTGGTCAAGCATGTCCCCAGACCTAAACCCCATTGAGCATCTGTGGGGCATCCTCAAACAGAAGGTGGAGGAGCGCAAGGTCTCTAACATCCACTAGCTCCATGATGTCGTCATGGAGGAGTGGAAGAGGACTCCAGTGGCAACCTGTGAAGCTCTGGTGAACTCCATGCCCAAGAGGGTTAAGGCAGTGCTGGAAAATAATGGTGGCCACACAAAATATTGACACTTTGGGCCCAATTTGGACATTTTCCCTTAGGGGTGTACTCACTTTTGTTGCCAGCGGTTTAGAGATTAATGGCTGTGTGTTGAGTTATTTTGAGGGGACAGCAAATGTACACTGATATACAAGCTGTACACTCACTACTTTACATTGTAGCAAAGTATAATTTCTTCTGTGTCGTCACATGAAATGATAAAATAAAATATTTACAAAAATGTGAGGGGTGTACTCACTTCTGTGAGATACTGTACATATTTAGTGAAGCTGTGACCGCATACACCTCTTTTGGACTGCTGTGTGTATATATCTTGCTGTTGGAAAACATTAACGCCAACCTTGGCTACCTGGGCGGGTGTGATGGATGACATCATGGAACTGGAGTGGTTAGTTGCAGAGGACAATGATCGAATTGATAGACATGCTGGAATATGGACAAGTTGGATGCTATATAAACACTCTGGTGGAAGATTTGCAGCCAGACAGGCGCTGTCAAAGACAGCTGCCGTAGGTCCCCGGTAGGGTACCTGAATTTCCCAGCAAGCGCAGGATTTCAGGCAGCCGCTAGTATTTAAACATTTAAAGCGCCACTATCGGCGCTTAGTATCAGTAGGGTGCATCCCTAGTCTACCCTCTCTCTGTTGCAGAGAATAAGGCCATGGAGGAGTACGTTGCAGATGCGCTTTCCCAGGGGTTTATCAGCAAGTCCACTTCTCCAGCAGGAGCTGGCTTTTCTTTGTAAAGCTAAAGGGTGGCGAGCTGAGACCTTGATTATAGGGATCTCAATCGCATCATGATCAAGAATGCCTACCCTATTCCTTTATTTGACCACCTCAAGGGAGCAACGGTCTTTACCAAACTCGATCTAAGGGGTGTGTATTATTTTGTGAGGATCAAGGAGGGACACGAGTGGAAGACAGCAGTTAACACCAGGAGCGGGCATTAAAAGTATCTAGAAAAATTGGGAGAAATGTCCCCTGATGCAGCGCTAGCACTGAGGTGCAGGCCGCACCTCCCAGCAGCTGTGATCAGCAGCTTTACATTACCAATGACCCGGTCCACACCTCTCACAGATCGCTAAAACAACCGTTGATAACGCGCCAGTACCGACTCCCTGGTAAGTCTGATACCCTCATTTGTTTCTGCCAAGTCACTTTCTGGTAGTGGCGCTTCTGTACTTTTTGTCTTTGTTTTTTATTAAAAGTATCTAGTAATGCCCTTCAGATTGAATGCTCGTGCTGTCTTTCAGGAGTCCATTAATGATGTTCTCTGTGATAAGTTACAACAATGCATGGTAGTCTATGTAGACAATATTTTAATACACTCCTCCTTTCTCGAATCGCCCTACCAGGACGTTAGACACGTTTTGCAACGTTTATGTGAGAATGGGCTATTCCATAAGCTTGAGAAATGTGAATTTCACCAGTCCCTGGTTACCTTTTTGGTATTGTTTTCTCCTCAGGAGGGGGTTCTCCATGGATCCACAGAAGGCGTTGGCTGTTTTACAATGGCCTTGTCCTACTGGTCTCTGCTCCATTCAATGTTTCCTTGGTTTTGCCAACTATTATTGAAAATGTATCGGAAATGTTTCCTCTCTAGCGAAACCTATCTCAGACCTGACTAAGAAGGACAGTGATCCAGGCAACTGGTCTCCTGCTGCCATTGAGGCCTTCAAGGTCCTTAAGTCCACATTTGCTACTGCTCCGGTCCTGTCTCATCTCAGTCCTGCCTTGCCTTTTTAGCCTTGAGGTTGATGCGTCTAAGATAGAAGTAGGCTCCCCTCTTGTCTCGATGCCCTACGCCAGTTGAGAACTTACACCCTTGTGGGTTCTGTTCAAAAAAGTTATTTCAAGCGAAGTGCAATTATCAGAACGGAGACATAGAACTGTTGGCTATAATTCTGACTCTCAAACAGTGGAGACATCTGCTTGAGAGTACTATGGTTCCTGTTCTTATTCTAACAGATCATAAGAACTTAACTTATCTCTTGGAGGCCAAGAGGCTCTTGCCACGCCAAGACAAATGGGTTCTGTTTCTTTCTCGGTTCAATAATGTGGTCTCTTATTTGCCAAGTTAAAAAAAATGTAAAGCCCTGTCTCGCTGTAATATTTTCATTTCAAAATTTCTGAATTTGGCTTATAATGAGATGCTGTATATGTACTGTATTAAAGAAATGGGACCAAGATACTTTCTCCCAGTTAAGGTGCCCATACACCTGCCGATTATCGTACGATAATCGCGGGTGATCCCGCGATCGTGCGATAATCTGCAGGTGTATGGAAGGCGTGCGACCGTTTCTACTGTACGTTAGAACAACTCCATTGGTACTGTTTTTAACCATCCTCATAGTAGGTCACCCATGTCTTGGCGACAGTTCTATGAGCTTTATAACTATTCTCTGATGTTTTTGGTTCACTCAATAAAAAATTTCCCTCCTTTTACCATCCTCATTGGTGTCTTCTACATTGGCTTGAAACTACAATTACACATGCGTGTTTATAATGTTTAATAATTTTGTTTCTGGTATTTCTACCAATAATCTCTTTGATACTCATTTACAATTTTTTTATGTTATGTAGCCTTATAGTATGTTTTGACACCAAAAGGATCCGCTATAGTCGCTTATGCGTTTTTTTTGTTTTTTTTCATGCATTGGACAATTGTTTGTCGAGTTTTTTTACTATGTCAATTTAGGTCTATCCTATTCTTTTGCTGTTTGGTCTCTTCTCCTGACTTTTTGTATTGTTCCAGTATTTCCCCTTTTTTTATGTTCAAGTGTCTGATATGTTTTCAGCCGGTCACGATCTATGTGCACATCGTTGCGTCTATGGTTGCCCAGGTTACATATCAGGTGTTGGTATACTGGAGCCCAAGAAGGCTGTGCGTTCCACCCGCTCTGTATGTTGGACCACACCTCGCACATGCCCAGTATCCACCCTGATCCCTGTTGGGCAGAATCCATGTCCCACACGGCGCACGAGCCAGTGGGTGGTTCCCCTGCTTACCTGGCTAAGGGCAACCCGACCTCTGCCTGCACAACGTGATTGGCGATTATGTAAGAAGTTATTAAGCTTTTTGTCCACTATTGTTTTAGGTATCCAATCTTCATGCGTATACCTGCACCATTGATTTTCAATAGTTGAACATTTCCACTTGAAATGAACACTGGAAAGTAAAATTTTTTTTCTCTTATATAACAAATTTACAGCTTTTGAATGAAATTTTGGAAATTTTGATGAAGTCATAGCGACGCCCAGGGGGAGTGTTTTTGTCTGTTCTTGCACTCATGTTTGTCTATATATACCCACACTGTCTTTTGTAACTTTGTCACTGCTATGCCTGATGAAGGGATCCTGTGTGGTCCCGAAAGCGCTTGTGTATTTGACATAAATAAATTCACGATTGACTATCCTTGAAGTAGTCTAGTGTGCTGGTGACATCTCTTTATTATCTGCAACTGGCAGCGCCATCCGCGGTCATTCCAAGCACCATTCCCAATATTTGGGATAATCCGGTAAGGAGTGCAACAAACCTTTCTCTTCATATCGTTTCTACTGTACGGTCGCACGTCTTTTGTCTCCTGAGCAGGCTTGAAAACCCGCCGAGAATCATACGATTGTCGGCGGGTTAGTGGTGTTCTCGGGAGACAAATGCCGAATGGGCTGGTGTGCGCAAGCGCACACTGCCCGCTCAGCATTGCAGTCTTTGGAAGCCCTCCCCTCAGCGGGGGGTACGATCTGCCTGTCCAAGATGGGCAGATCGTACAAACTTTCAATTACCTTACAACTATCGCAGGATGAAAGTCGTGCGATGGTTGCAAGGTGTATGGGCACCCTAAAGCTGGCCATACACCTTAAATTATCTGCAGATTTTCTGTGGTGAGATGGAAAAGATGCAACAGATTCCTCCATCTACACTTAACTGTGTGGATGGAGTAATCTCCACCTGGGCCAATCTGTTGCACTTTTTCCATCTGACCACAGAAAATCTGCAGATAATTGTAAGGTGTATGGCCACCTTAAGGCTGGGTTCACACCTAGGCGTATCGAATATGCGCGTTTGTCGTGCGTTTTTACCACGATTCGCGAACGCGCGTTTCCGAGGGCTACCTGGCTGTATCCCAATGGATACACGCGGCAAATACGCCCCAAAGAAGCTCCTGTACTTCTTTGGGCGTAGGGCGTTTTGCAGCGCGTTCCTACGCGCTGTAAAATGCCCAGATGGGAACCATGCCCATAGGCAATCATTGGTTTTCACATGTTGAGCGTAGGAACGCGCTGTAAAACGCCCAGGTGTGAACCAGGCCTAAGAGTAGCATGTGAAAGAGTGGCTTTGTTGTTGATTGTCACCAGATGTGCTAATTCATCTGAGTCTGAGAAGGTTGAGAAATGTCAAGTCAACATTCCAAATGATGGATGGCTATATTATATATGGAATATACACTTGTGTGTAATCTATATTCTGTTTATTTTAATCAATCTGGTGATTATTGTAACTATTCACGTATGCATACTTATTGTAAGAACGATGGTCATGTACAGAATGCTTCAGTGTAATAACATGTAGAAATTTGTAACAGATGTTTGTATGTGAACACAATAGCTGTACTATTCACATTACCTAGTTAAGTAGAAGCCACATATATAATAAGGGTCGGATAACACAAGGCGGAAGAGGGACTTAGACTGAACATATTGGTTCAGTGCTAGTCTTTCTATATTACACTTACAAGACACACACACACACACACACACACGCTTCCTCATACAGAAAGACTACAAAACAGAAAATTGTATACTTACTAGGGATGTCCCGATACCGATGCTAGCATCGGAATCGGGCCCGATACAGGGCATTTTGACAAGTACTTGTACTTGTCAAAATGCCCAGATACAAAGCGCCGAAGCTTGCGCTATGTTTTTTTTTTTTAAACTTTACCTTCCGTGGTGGCTGTGCGGAGGAGCGTCGCGTCACTGCTGTGGGCGGAGCTCCAGCAAAAATTTCTGAATTTGGCTTATAATGAGATGCTGTATATGTACTGTATTAAAGAAATGGGACCAAGATACTTTCTCCCAGTTAAGGTGCCCATACACCTGCCGATTATCGTACGATAATCGCGGGTGATCCCGCGATCGTGCGATAATCTGCAGGTGTATGGAAGGCGTGCGACCGTTTCTACTGTACGTTAGAACAACTCCATTGGTACTGTTTTTAACCATCCTCATAGTAGGTCACCCATGTCTTGGCGACAGTTCTATGAGCTTTATAACTATTCTCTGATGTTTTTGGTTCACTCAATAAAAAATTTCCCTCCTTTTACCATCCTCATTGGTGTCTTCTACATTGGCTTGAAACTACAATTACACATGCGTGTTTATAATGTTTAATAATTTTGTTTCTGGTATTTCTACCAATAATCTCTTTGATACTCATTTACAATTTTTTTATGTTATGTAGCCTTATAGTATGTTTTGACACCAAAAGGATCCGCTATAGTCGCTTATGCGTTTTTTTTGTTTTTTTTCATGCATTGGACAATTGTTTGTCGAGTTTTTTTACTATGTCAATTTAGGTCTATCCTATTCTTTTGCTGTTTGGTCTCTTCTCCTGACTTTTTGTATTGTTCCAGTATTTCCCCTTTTTTTATGTTCAAGTGTCTGATATGTTTTCAGCCGGTCACGATCTATGTGCACATCGTTGCGTCTATGGTTGCCCAGGTTACATATCAGGTGTTGGTATACTGGAGCCCAAGAAGGCTGTGCGTTCCACCCGCTCTGTATGTTGGACCACACCTCGCACATGCCCAGTATCCACCCTGATCCCTGTTGGGCAGAATCCATGTCCCACACGGCGCACGAGCCAGTGGGTGGTTCCCCTGCTTACCTGGCTAAGGGCAACCCGACCTCTGCCTGCACAACGTGATTGGCGATTATGTAAGAAGTTATTAAGCTTTTTGTCCACTATTGTTTTAGGTATCCAATCTTCATGCGTATACCTGCACCATTGATTTTCAATAGTTGAACATTTCCACTTGAAATGAACACTGGAAAGTAAAATTTTTTTTCTCTTATATAACAAATTTACAGCTTTTGAATGAAATTTTGGAAATTTTGATGAAGTCATAGCGACGCCCAGGGGGAGTGTTTTTGTCTGTTCTTGCACTCATGTTTGTCTATATATACCCACACTGTCTTTTGTAACTTTGTCACTGCTATGCCTGATGAAGGGATCCTGTGTGGTCCCGAAAGCGCTTGTGTATTTGACATAAATAAATTCACGATTGACTATCCTTGAAGTAGTCTAGTGTGCTGGTGACATCTCTTTATTATCTGCAACTGGCAGCGCCATCCGCGGTCATTCCAAGCACCATTCCCAATATTTGGGATAATCCGGTAAGGAGTGCAACAAACCTTTCTCTTCATATCGTTTCTACTGTACGGTCGCACGTCTTTTGTCTCCTGAGCAGGCTTGAAAACCCGCCGAGAATCATACGATTGTCGGCGGGTTAGTGGTGTTCTCGGGAGACAAATGCCGAATGGGCTGGTGTGCGCAAGCGCACACTGCCCGCTCAGCATTGCAGTCTTTGGAAGCCCTCCCCTCAGCGGGGGGTACGATCTGCCTGTCCAAGATGGGCAGATCGTACAAACTTTCAATTACCTTACAACTATCGCAGGATGAAAGTCGTGCGATGGTTGCAAGGTGTATGGGCACCCTAAAGCTGGCCATACACCTTAAATTATCTGCAGATTTTCTGTGGTGAGATGGAAAAGATGCAACAGATTCCTCCATCTACACTTAACTGTGTGGATGGAGTAATCTCCACCTGGGCCAATCTGTTGCACTTTTTCCATCTGACCACAGAAAATCTGCAGATAATTGTAAGGTGTATGGCCACCTTAAGGCTGGGTTCACACCTAGGCGTATCGAATATGCGCGTTTGTCGTGCGTTTTTACCACGATTCGCGAACGCGCGTTTCCGAGGGCTACCTGGCTGTATCCCAATGGATACACGCGGCAAATACGCCCCAAAGAAGCTCCTGTACTTCTTTGGGCGTAGGGCGTTTTGCAGCGCGTTCCTACGCGCTGTAAAATGCCCAGATGGGAACCATGCCCATAGGCAATCATTGGTTTTCACATGTTGAGCGTAGGAACGCGCTGTAAAACGCCCAGGTGTGAACCAGGCCTAAGAGTAGCATGTGAAAGAGTGGCTTTGTTGTTGATTGTCACCAGATGTGCTAATTCATCTGAGTCTGAGAAGGTTGAGAAATGTCAAGTCAACATTCCAAATGATGGATGGCTATATTATATATGGAATATACACTTGTGTGTAATCTATATTCTGTTTATTTTAATCAATCTGGTGATTATTGTAACTATTCACGTATGCATACTTATTGTAAGAACGATGGTCATGTACAGAATGCTTCAGTGTAATAACATGTAGAAATTTGTAACAGATGTTTGTATGTGAACACAATAGCTGTACTATTCACATTACCTAGTTAAGTAGAAGCCACATATATAATAAGGGTCGGATAACACAAGGCGGAAGAGGGACTTAGACTGAACATATTGGTTCAGTGCTAGTCTTTCTATATTACACTTACAAGACACACACACACACACACACACACGCTTCCTCATACAGAAAGACTACAAAACAGAAAATTGTATACTTACTAGGGATGTCCCGATACCGATGCTAGCATCGGAATCGGGCCCGATACAGGGCATTTTGACAAGTACTTGTACTTGTCAAAATGCCCTGATGCCTAGTGCCGAAGCTTGCGCTATGTTTTTTTTTTTCTTACCTTCCGAGGTGGCTGGGGTCCTCTGGGCAGGCTGGAGGAGCGTCGCGTCACTGCTGTGGGCGGAGCTCCAGGTGGACATGCGGGGAAGTACTTGTACTTGTACTTGGTCCTGAAAAAGTGGAATCGGGACATCCCTAATACTTACCTATCGGAAATTTTCCTTTTCTGGTGCCAGTGCATGGCAGCATACAGGACCCTCCCATGGCTTTCGCATTGAGTACTTGTTACGAGAATGGTGGCCTTGGGAGGCAGGCTTTAATATATAGTATAACTGGTCCTGTGATTGGGCTGGGGGCAGAGCCATACCCATTGTATGCTGCCGTGTACTGGCACCAGGAAAGGAAAATTTCCGATAGGTAAGTATTAAGGGAGGGTAATTCAGAGATATTAAATTATTTGTACCACATTCAGAACCAACTTCCCCATGGACAATACTCCTGGATAGATCCTGTAATGGGACAGGGACATATGGCAGGTTACTGCCTTCCAGAATACCTCTGGAGGTACATCACTGAAATCTATCCGTAGGGATTACAGTCTGCGGAAGAGCGAACCCAGAGATTAATCTGTGGCTCCATCTGCTTGACCAGACACAATGCATGTGACCCAGTGCACGCAGAGTGCTACTCACCAAAACCACCAGAAAGATGAACAGATCGACCTGAAAGAAAAAAGGTAACCTCCATGCTCTTCCCCAGCATAGCAGCCACATTGCTGGCATGAGCTGAAATAAAAACTTGATCCTGGAATACTGGCAACATTGATGTACTATTTAGATGGAAGGATCTTCCAACCTTCGGAAGATGCTGGGAGAGAGAGAGATTTAGGACTACCTTGTCTGTGAAATAGTAGCAAGAAGGTGGTTGCAGCCCAATCTTGACTATCCAACACACTCCTCACCGAGATTGCCAAAAGGAAAGTATTCTACATGTTTGTGCCCACACTGAGTAAGTGTGAGCTAGATGAAGTCGAGGAAGGAAGAACATCAGCACTATTTGTAGATTCTAAGGGAAAGAAGAGACTCTTCTGAAGAGTGAATCCTTGCGCAAGTCCTTAAGAGCTGGCTTATCAATTAATGAGCTACTCATTGTGTCTCAGAGGATGAAAATAAACAGAATGGTAATGGCTATAGAGGATTACAACTTCCAGCAGAACTTAAAGGAGAACTATGGGGTTAAGTCTTTTCCCCATAGTTCTCCTTAGGAAGGAGCCGACCTATGACAGTCTCATGTCACAGGTCGGCTAGAACTATGAGGTGAGTGAAAAGCACTCACCTCATAGTTCTCCTTTAATACGACAATTCAGAATTGCAAATGCTGTATAAAATATCGATGGGAGTTGCAGTCCACTATAGCCGAAGCCATTCTCCAATGCCGTATGAAGCATTGTTGGGAGTTGTAGTGTTCAATAGCTGAAGCTATTCTGCATTGCCGTATAACGTATTGTTGGGAGTTGTAGTCCTCTCTAGCTAAAGCCATTCTGCATTGCTGTACAAAATATTGCTGGGAGTTGTAGTCCTCTATAGCCGGTGTCTTTATGCATTGCTGTATAAAGTATTGCTGAGAGTTGTAGTCCTCTGTAGCCGAATTCATTCTGCATTGCCAGATAAAGTATTGCTGGGAGTTGTAGTCCTCTATAGCAATGGTCCACAACCTTTTTGGAATCAGGAACCAGTTTAGCTGTCAAATTTTTTCCACGAAGCGAGGGGGAAGGATGTGAAGGGAGCAAGGGGGAGATGGTTTTGGGATGTTTCAAGTGCATTTATTGTGCACTTTATTTCTCTTATTATTACACTGTAATATATAATGAACCTATTATACTAGTCAACATATTGCAGAATCAGTGGGAGCTCTGAGCTTGTTTTTCTGCTCTCAGGTGGCCATTGCAGGCTCTCAGGTGGCCAGTGCGGGCTTTTTGGTGGCCAGCGAGGGCTTTCAGGTGGTCAGTTGGCCAGTATGGGCATTGAAAAAAAAAAAATCTTACACCAGGGCCCTTTGTTTCTTAGGTACGCCACTGGCTACCGGTGTTCTGATCTCCAATGACGATCTCCAATTCCGTCACTTCCGGCCGGTTCCCAGCAGCGCTGGTCCAGCACCGGAGGAGGCCAGACCCCAGCAGCAGGTAAGAGGAGCTGGGACGGAGGTAGAGGGAAAGGGACCCTGACCAGCCCACCCAAGACCCTGCAGAGCCCACCACAGGGAGTCTCAGACGGGCTGTGCAGGATCTATGGTCACTCTCAGGTGGACTGTGTGGCATCTTTAGTATGTGTGGGGTCTCAGGTGGGCTCTGCGGGGTCTCAGGTGTCTCACCTGAGCCCAGTGCTTACCTAAGTCTAGAGTCAAGTCGTTCCTAAATCCAGAGCGTTGCAAATTCCCGAGTCCAATTTATATATAGTTCTGCATTGCTGTATAACATATTGCTGGGATTTGTAGTACAGCCGGTGCCATCCTGCATTAGAGTGTAAGCTCCTCTGTACAGAGATTGATGTGGCTGGCTCGGTGTTCTCTGTACATCTCTGCAGTATATGTCAGAGCTATATTAATGTATAATAATAATAGTAGTGTGAGACTGTGGGGATGTTAGTATGTAAGCTCCTCTGGTGCAGAGACTGCCGGGGGGTGGGGGGGGGTTGTTCCTTAGGTCCGCCACTGTTTTTGCTGTTGGTAATAAGTGCAGTACAGCACTTAGTAGGTTCCCAGCCCATCTTCCCTATAGCTTGGTACTTTCCTGTACATGCAGGAAGAGGAGTTTTCAGGAGGCGGAGCTTGGTCTGTTGCGGCCTTTACCAAAGAGTGATCAGGGAGTGGAGCAGAGTTGCTTGAGTGGTAAGGTAAGTGTTTTAGCAGCCTGATGATGGGGGGCCCGCACACAGCCTGCATAGAGCCCACAGTCCACACGAGAGGCCATCTAGCCCACCTGACAGCCTGTACAGGATTAGATATGCTAGTGGATAGATGAGGGGTTAGTATCAGGGGCGGACTAACCCTTCAGGCAGTCAGGCATGGCACGAGGGCCCGTGGCCAGTAGGGGGCCCGTGTCCCCCTGCTCCCCCATTACAAATTGCCATTTTGTTTGCCTAACGTGCTGCCTGCTGGGATCGGCAGTCTTTGAGGCATTCCGGGCCAAGGAGCAGCGGGCAGACTGATGGTGGGAGCCGCGGGACACAGACGGGGACACAGAGGAGATCCGGGCCGTGGAGAGGTAGGTGCGGAGTGGTGGGGGGCCCCAGTATCCCACACACGATATTGCCAGCGCAGAGATGGGGGGCCCGTCGGTAAACACCGGCCGCCGGATATTGAGAAGGGAGCCGGAGCAGCTGCAGACAGCCTGGTATGTGATGCGGCAGCCTGGGGCCTCTGTATAAAATACTGCTGGTATTTGTAGTCCTCTATAGCAGGTGCCATTCTGCATGCAGCAATGCAGAATGGCACCCTCTATAGAGGACTACAAATACCAGCAGTACTTTATACAGTAATGCTATTGCTGCTTAAAGTACTGCTGGGATGTGTAGTATTTTTAATGTTCCCTAAGCGAACACTAGCTAAGGAATTCCAAACCAAAAAGGGTGCTATTCCTTTAAATAATAAAACTGCAAGTGTTCACTGCAACAACAGAAGATTCAACTGATAAGACCTAGTCAGGTGAATTTAACTCTTATACAGCTGAGAAATCACAATTATCTTGCAGTATGCAAATAGCTCAATGATATTGAATCAGAGATACCTCTGACAGGAATCTCAGGATTCTCACACAGGAGTCATGACAACATAAAAGAAAGTGAAACTCCACAGTGCAGGAACACTTGCCTAATGTATCTCCTTTTTGGTTTGGATGAACTCAGCACAGAATCAGCATGCAGTATTTCTCAGTTCCACAACATATGGCATGAGGGCACAAGTTCATCACTGACTTGAGGAATAGGGAGCAAATGGTTTCGATGCCAGCTTTTTATCCTGCCTTCTGTACACAGGGATTCCAGGTAATTTGTCCACCACTGTAAAA
>NW_017309412.1:69235-69558 GCF_000935625.1 Nanorana parkeri
AACACATCGCTCCAACACCAGGACCAGAAACTTGTTCCCATTCATCAATATCGGAGACAGGAATCAATCCAGGGCGTCTGGATAGAGCATCAGCTCCAATGTTCTTTGGACCAGGTTTGTATTTCAAGGTGAATTGATAGTTGGATAGGGCTGCCAACCAGCGATGTCCAGTGGCATCCAACTTTGCTGTGGTTAAGACATATGTCAAAGGATTGTTATCCGTTCTTACTTCAAACACTGCTCCATAAAGATAATCATGCAGCTTATCAACAATAGCCCATTTAAGTGCTAAGAATTCCAACTTGTGAACTGGGTAATTGCGC
>NW_017309413.1:0-2447 GCF_000935625.1 Nanorana parkeri
CAACCCGCACGTGTGCGTGTTGAGCTTCGTAAATCAGCCCCCTAGTGTCAGAGTTAAGTTAATCCCATTGTTAACATAATCACACAAATGGACAAAAAGACTTTAACAATGTATATAGGAGTTCAGGTCCAAAGTTAACCCTTTCTTGTTTGGCCACATTCCATATTGTCATAGTCAGTTCAGATCGAGGTAATAGGATTTGCGAAACATGGATACTGGCTCCTAAGATGCCCTCCTATAACAAGCTCCATAGTCCATAGTGTTTAGTATTTGTAGAAACATGGCACCCCCTACAAAGAAGAAGTAGTCCCTGTACCCACCTCCCAAAAACAGAACCCCTTTCTAGGCCAAGGTCCATAGTCGGTAGGGAGGAGGCTGGTCTTCAGTCCCCTCCAAGTGCCCAGGGCACTGAGACTTCCATGACAGGTACCACATGCATATGAGGAAGCACATGACTGAGCAGCCAATTTTTTTTAGGACTCCTAATGTGCTTTTTCAAGAGCTCATAGCAGTCCCCATAATTGGCAGACTGTGCCAATGCATGGGGAAATTAATATGGGCAAGAGGAAGGGCAGACAGCAACATAGAAAAGATAAGCATACAATCCTACAGCCATAGGCTGTCTGCCCTTACTAAAATCTTCCCTCAAGGATTAAACAAATAAGATAAGCAGTGTGTGACATTAGCTGTCATAAATTGGACGTTGTGTTCTGTCTGTAGCTGCTATAGTCAATTATGTTACACATTTAATTATTTACATATTTACAACTCTTTTTATTCAACTTTTTAAAATTGTTTCCTTGTAACGCAGTCCCTGACCTGGTGAACCATGCACTATCAAGGATGGCAATGCTAACTGGGTACCACCTTAACAATAGAAAGCCCTGGGCCCCAACACCACCTCGTCCCTATGCAGAAAAAAGGTGTCCTTACAAGATAAGCCTGCCAGTCCATAAACCACGCACCCTCACAGGGGTAATGACTACAAGAAACCCCACCTTGTACGTGAGAGTAGAGAAGAGAATGTCTTTAATGGATTTTTTAAAATGTATTTCTGAAGCACTGAGAGAACCAGATTTGGTCTTCTTGAAGTGACACTAAACTCAGGGGTTAAATCTTGCATTCAAGTATCTTAACTAATAACAAAAATGTACCCTATCTGTGCATTACTCAGCTGTAGATCATCAAATCATCTCTGAATTGGTGCTGACACTGTCTTTCCTTCTGGAGGGTGGCTACTTTTGTTCCCCATGTGCCTCATGTGTGTTGTAAAGAATCAACCGCTCCAAGCTCACTCCCATGATAGACTACAATCTCATACTAAATTGTATTGAAGTTATAGTCTATCACAGGGGTGAGCTTGGAGTGGTGACTACTTTACAACACAGACAGGGACCATGGGGAACAAACGTAGCCGCTCTTCAGAAGGAAGAACAATGTCGGCACAAATTCAGAGCTGATTTGAGGATCTACAACTGAGTGATGCAAAAATAAGATACATTTGTGTTCAAGGCCGTCTTTAAGGCAGGGCAAAAGGGGCACTTGCCCGGGGCCCAATCATTTTTGTGGGGCCCTGCACCCCATAAACTAGAGCTGGTGAAAGTTTGAAACGTTTTGGTACCAGCCGTCTAGTGTGCACTACCGCTTTCTGACGCTAGTGGGCAGCAGCCTCCTGTCCCACTCCCTATGTGCAGCAAAGATCTCTGCAGCCCGGGATGTCACCTCCCACTCAGCAGAGGAGGAAGATCGATTTTGCTCACACTGCTTCATGGTCCTGCCCTCCTCCCTCCATGGCTGCAGTCTCATCCTCCTCCTGTCCAAGGTGAGTGCACATGACTGCTGGGTTGGGCTTCTATCTGGGTGGGGGGGAGAAGGGTGATGGGGGGTGGTCGGGTTAGGTGTGGCACTGCTGGGCTATGATGTAATGCTGTATAAAAATAATAATGACACCTGACCCCAGTGTCATTATTATTATGTCCCCCCAGTGTCATTATTATTATGTCCCCCAGTGTCATTATTATTATGTCCCCCCAGTGTCATTATTATTATTATGTCCCCCCAGTGTCATTATTATTATGTCCCCCTGGTGTCATTATTGATATGTCACCCCGGTGTCATGATTGTTATCTCCGCCCCCTGGTGTCATTATTGTTATGTCCGTCCCCAGTGTCATTATTGTTATGTCCATCCCCTGGTGTAATGTAACAACCGCATAGATGGGCGCATTAGATGGCGGGGGCGCCTGCCGGGTGACTGTCACCAGAACAAGGCACCAGGCATCAGGCTCCGTTATGGCAGGTTATGCGGCCGTGCTGGAGCTCGGCCGCACAGTTGCAAAGAGCAGCTTGTGATCAGGGACCTGCTTCTGGCTGTGCTGCTGCAGTGTACAGTAAGGAGATCTGCTGCATGGGGGGGGTGTCCCTGTGTGCTAGTGCTACATGTGGGGG
>NW_017309413.1:2659-21346 GCF_000935625.1 Nanorana parkeri
CACTGACCACCAGGCTAAGGTAAGGTGACACATTTTTTAAAAATAAAATCCGGGGACATTTTTAAATGTCCCCGGGAACATAAAATAAAACTTTTTTTTTTAATACTACTCACCTGATTCCTGGATCCAACAATTGTAGCCTCCCGTCTCCCACGCTGTTAGAAGTTGCATACAGCGTGTGCTGGTTACTACTTAAACCGGCACGCGCAGTGTGCAGCTTCTAAGAAGATACGTTATGATACGTTAGTGATGCAAAATGCGCAGCCGGCTTCATCGTTATGCTAATAGCGTATCTTCCCAGAAGCTGCACACTGCGCGCGCCAGTTTAAGTAGTAACCAGCAGTATGCAGCTTCTAACAGCATGGGAGACGGGAGGCCGCACTTGTTGGTGGATCCAGGAATCAGGTGAGTATTAGAAGAAAAAAAAAAAGTTTTATTTTATGTTCTATTCTTAGTTCTATAATGTCATTGTAGTACTTTCAGGTAGAATACAGCTTCATAATATATCAGCTAGGGAATTACAAGGCACAGCATGCCCTCATTGCCCCTGTACAACAACCAGATATTGCCGTTCCCTGGGTGATATGTGTGTGTGAGGGGGGGTGTACAGGGACAATGATGGCATGCTTGGACTTGTAGTTCCTTAGCTGATATATATGTGTGTGGGTGGGGGGTACAGTTCCAGTGCAGAGTGTTCATGTTCTTCATAATATTAAGAAACTGACCTAAAATCATGGTTTTGTATTGCTTTAGAAAAAATGTGACCTGTCCCTTTAAGAAAAAGTATCGGTAATTTATATCGGCGAGTACTTGGAAAAAAGTATCGGTACTCGTACTCGGCCTTAAAAAAGTGGTATCGGTGCATCCCTACCGTCCCCGGTACGGGGTGTAGAACTTAAACTTCAATTATGGTATTTATATTGTAATTGCAGTTCCTAAAATTGTACACTAGATGTCACTCCTGCATAAAACATGTTTCTTACATATTTAGCACAGCATATTTCTAATACAATTCATAAGAATAAAATAATACATCCAAAATAAATATTTCTCCTATACTAACCAGTGCAGTATGAGACCAGACAAAGCACTAATGTACAATACTAATAAAATACATTTCAAACTGTCTTAAACCCCCAACTTTTAATAAGTTATTCATTCTGCAAAAAAAAGTTTTACCATTCAAGAGATGTATGTCATCATTCAAGAAACTAACCAACATCTAATAGGTCATTCTGAATTGAATTTTACCAGTTTAATCACATAAGATTATTGGTGACAAAATTGGTGGGACTTGTATGGATCAAAGCAATTGCAATGTGTTATTTTCCTTTGAGAAAATAACAAGCAAAACAGATTTATAAAAAGCCTGCCAAATTGATGTTACTGATTTTAGCTTGGCAATCCAGGCAGATGGTTGACATTTTGAATTAGTTAAATGTAGCTTAAAGTCTGTTGTTTCTGCATTTTTTTCTGTTAAATGTGACTCGCAAACTATTTTTATTAGGCTGTTAGTGTTTGTTAACCAAGGCCACAGCACTATGTAACAGATAAAGACTGGCAGATAATAGATCTAATATACAAGAAAAAAACAAAAAATAAACTTGTGAAAAACATCCAAATGTATTTAAGGTGGCATACAACACATTAAACTTACAGAAGAGAATAGTACAATAATCAAAGTAATATGTCATTCACGCTTGATACACACTACGCTATAAACACACATCCACGTGAAAAGCATAGTATCCGGTAATGCAATAAATCACCAGGTTACTGGTTCCTTTCTGTTCCCTTGTCTTTCCTGTTGTCAAACATATCACTTGTAGCAGCGCATACAGAAATTCTCTCTGTACCTGTTTTACATTCATATTGCATTCACTCACTACACTCATTTGGCAGAAATTATAGGATTATGTGAAATGTCTATATTTTTATAGGGATTTTTATAGCAATAATAGTGAAAAATCACTTATATTCCCCATGTAGAACTTAAAGTGACATTAAAGGCAAAACATTTTTTCCCTCCCCCCCCCCATGTAAATGTTAGCACTTACCTTAAATGATGTCTCTTTTTCCGATCTTCCTCTTCTTTCCCCATGTTTTCATCTGTCCCTCCAGCGGTGTGACGTCACTCCGATCCAGCGCTGACTGCTCTGTCTCTCCGATCCAGCGGTGTCTGCAGGCGGGTGCACGCGTCCATAGACTTACCTTGCGCCTCTGCTCGTCTCCCGGCCGAGAATCGGAACTGCGCATGCGCCCGCCCCAAGATCCTTTGCGGCCGTACGAGCAGTTCCTGATTCTCGGCACGGGAGCGAGCGGCGATAACGAGGTAAGTTTTAAATGATTTTAAACGTTTTTTTTTTTTTTTTTTAACTTTTTTTCTTTTTTCTCCTCATTGCTACAAGGCGTATAAGCAAAAAAAACCGGAGGGTTTAGAACCCCTTTAAGAGGTTAGTTGTGTTTTCAGCTAGTTTCACTCAGTCAATAGCTGGGCTTCCTCTATTTAAATGCTAATGACTTTGCCTAGCTGTTCTGAAAAGGGTGGTTATACAGGAAGTGACATGCCTGGAAATGGATCTAACAAAAATTGATTGGGGACTTGCCATGTAGCTTTTGGGGAGAACGACAGAGCTGGCCAAGATGTGAAAAGGTGATTAGCTGTAAATAGTAGTGATGAGCGAATGTGCTTGGGTTCAGTTTGCAAACAGGAGGTAAAATTTGCAAATTGTGAACATTCTAGAGGCAAGGAAGTTATTATGAAGGAACAAAAATTACAGAACAATGAACCAATAGCCAGACATATAGCACAGTGGCTGGGGAGTATGTAAGCAGCTTGACTAGGCAGCAATGTAAGAGGGGAAGACAGGGTAGGTCTCTTTTTTATCGTGTGGTGTGTTTGTTTACAATTTTACTGTATTTGGTGAATGAGTAGGGATAACAACTACCCCTTCCTCATTCACAAGGGTGTGTGGCATTTGGGTACCCCCTTTATGAAAGGAGACACCCAGATTCCTATAAGCCCCATCTCCCGCAGACCCTCACAACCGCCGGGCCAGGGCTTTGGGGGAGAAGGCCCTTGTCCTTATCGACATGGGGACAAAGTGCTTTGCCAGGGGAGCAAAACACCCTCCCCAGGTTAATGACATGTGGCCTGGTATGGTGCTCTGCCAGGCTGCTGCTCGGATCAAGGGGCTGTTTTTTACAATATTTTACGTTTAACTACACAAATTCATTCAGAATGACATTTAGGGAAAAAATTTGGATGCATCCGAAAGTTTCATTATCGAAAAATACGGATATGTTTGGATTTGTTATTTTTTCATGCAGACATTCAGATGCATCCGAATGTCTGAATTTGCTAATATTCTTCTGAATTTCAATTTGGAATGAAAGGAATTGCATATGTCTAGGACCAGCGTTATTAGACCTTTCATACTAAGGTCTTAATAGAAGATGAGCAGTTTTCTATGAGGTGTGAACATGGCAAGCACGAGTGAGATGACTTTTATTGGATCACAAATATTAAGATTGGATCACATGCATGGACAATCTCTGTATGATATATTTGAACTTTCACTGCATTTATTTTGTTTGTGTGCACCTCTTTCACCAAATTTTGTGGTGTTTATATTAGGGCTGCGGAAATTAACGATTAATCCCTCGATTAATCATTAATTCTTTTGATCGATCAAAATTATTTTGATCGATCAAAGTTCTTTTGATCCGTACTCACCTCTCCCCGCCGTCTTCCGGGTCTTCCATCGGAGATCCGGTGACGTCACGGACATCGACGTCACCGGACTCCTCCCCCCTTCCCCAAGTGGCTGTCAGCTAATGAAGGGAAGGGGGGAGGAGTACGGTGACGTTGATGTCCGTGACGTCACTGGACTCCTCCCCCTTCCATTCGTTGTGTGTGCTCCACCTTTTAATTGGTCTTTAAGTTGTGTGGAAATGTGAAAATATCACAAACTAAATACAGTGCCAGTGATCAAATCCTAATTGCGGCTGTATAATGAAAATACAAGTCGAAAAAAGGAAGGTAAATGTGATCGTGAATAAAAATTAAATATTGTTAAATATTAAGTTAACAATGTAAATATCGCAAAATATGTGTAGCATGTGTAAATAAATAAAATATAATATTGTCGTGTGAAAACAAGTTATATTGTGAATAATACATAAATAAATAAAATCTGGTTGAAAATTGTGTAAACGGGTGAATTATTCCATCTGGCAATCAAAAATAAAAAAAATAAAAATGGAATAAAAACTAATTGTATGGCCAGTCAAAGGCTACAAGCCAAAGTGCACAAAAATCTTATAAAAACACATCTACTGATATAAAAGGTGAATAAAATATAGTGTATATAGAGGTGTATGATCGGGGATTGTAAGCAGCAAGATACTATTTTCCTCCGAGCAACATTGGAAGTCAAGTGTCTTTTACTTATAGTTCTATTGATGAGTCCGCAGAGGGAAAAATTCTTCAATAATAGTCTCTCTGCCCTCTCCTGCCGTACTATTTTCAGTATATCCTTTTTCCATGAATCTCTTTTGGATTAAGCTAGCCTGTTCTTCATAGTCCTCAACTCGTGTGCAATTTTTTATTTATTCACAAATGCTACGCAATAGCCAATAGCAAACTAGCTAATGCACCCTCCCACTGCTGCTGTCAATCAGCAGAGGGGGACCTGAATTTTTCTATCAGGTCCTCTTCTGGTGATTGAAAGCAGCAGGGGGCGGGTGCATTAGCAAGTTTGCTATTGGCTATTGCAAAGTGCAATAGCCAATAGGAATCTAGCTATGCATTCTTATGCCTTTTTTTTTTTCTGACAACTGCAACTGGCAGAATAAAAAAAAAAGTCTGCAGATAGCAAAGAAGCTATTGCTTCCTGTGCTATCTGCCATCATTTCAGGGGGGTGCTCTCTCACAGAGAGCACCCCCCTGAAATGCTTATTTCAGGTTGGGATCCCTGGCATTGGCCTATACACATACAGTACAGCAATGAAGTAATAAAATGAACTAGGATCACACTAATCCAGCACGTTATTATTCTGAGTTGCCCCACTCAAGCGGCGGCCATATTGAGTGGGGTACGTGAGATTAATAACGTGCTGGATTAGTGGGACCCTAGTTCATTTTATTACTTCATTGATGTGCTGTATGTGTATAGGCCAATATAGTTGGATCTATATGTGCGTTATAATTAATCGAAATTAATCGATTAATCGATTTAAACATTTTTTGATTAATCGAACAGGAAATTTGTAATCATTACCAGCCCTAGTTTATATATATTTTAGCATATTATTGCATCAGTTGTCATGTATTTTTATTAACACAATTTGTAATTTATTTATATGTTTGATTGTGTCTTTAGTTGTAGTGCAAACATTTTTTGGCTGATTTAGGAATATTGCTCAAACTACATAGACGCCGTTTCAGCTGTTGGAGTAGGCTGCTAGACGCAAGAGTATAGAAAAGAGTATTTTTAACACTATAACTAGAAATAAATATTGTGCATATTTCATAGGTAATATTTCTACCATTTCAAATCAGTGCTAATTGATAACGTCAAAATTATATTTTTTTACAATGTACTTTTTATGCCACAGTGTATACACACAGTATACATAATATTTCTACAATTTTTTAGACTTCATTGGTAAAACCACATTTATGTTTGGAGGTCCCCAAAAAATGCAACAGTGAAAAAAAAAGAGTATAAAAAATGTGAAAAGATCTTAACAGGGTTTGCCTGGTCTTTGGATCCCTTGGTTGCCTGTAGTCCAATCTGATGCATTAGTCCCCATTCCCATCGCCACATTCCATGAATGCACTTCATGTTTGCATGCATTGTGCTGCACGTCGCCTATTGATTTTAATGGGTGATGCATGCGTGACAAACAAGTAACTCATGTAGCATATTCTGCTAAATATATACTGCACTGCCGGGGAATCATCCCCAGAAACAGTCAAGGACAACAGAGAGGATAGAGAGAAGATGACGGCGATCAGATATAAGAAGTGCAATATCCGCCTCAGGATACATATAAACAAATACCAATCGTATAATATAACATTAGGATGCAGCCAGGTGTGAGTACATAATATTAGTACAAGGAACCAACCCAAATTATTCCAGCAAACTCTAGGGCAGTCAATAAAAGAAACCAATGTAAACCCAAGTAGAATACATTGATAAATAGTTGCATATCATATCCCCCATGAATATACTACCAATGGTTGAAATAAGTTGAACTCTGTATGATCTAAATTATCCAGTCATAGTCCTAATACAAAGTATCCAATAAGTACTAGTGATCCATTGATTGTAATAAAATCCTCTATCTATATAAACTACCATGTACTCCTCACAAAAATAAACTTAACTGCACCTATATGCCATATGTCACATTATATATCTGCTGACTAAAGTCTAACTACTTACACATCAAAACGTCAGCTTCCTAATTGATCCCAGCCACAACTCCCCTCTCTCTGCAAAGATTCCCACTGCACTGACACACGCCGTCCAACAACGGCATGTGACGTATGCAGCTGGGACGGGCCATCGGTCTGCATATGCGTCCTCATATAGGGCGCATCTGAATGGAGGTGCCCCGCCTCTCTGCGAGGCCACCACGCTAGGCAGAGCCCTCCCTATGTCAGCGTGATGAGAAGGTGTAGCACCCAGGGAGAACAGCAATCATACCGTCCCTCCCCCGAAAAAAAGTGAGATAAGCCAATATAGAGATGCCGACCGTCCCCATATGTGTTAAAAGGGGATAAGCCCATCATTTCCCATCCCGAATCATGGGGATGACTCCCAGACAGGCAAACAACACATCCACCATCCACCATCCAAAATGTCACCTTTTGGAACATGAAATAACCATAATTTGAACAGTCATAATAAACTAATTTAAAATATAGATAACATGATTAACCATATATGTATATATTGCTTCTCTGTGTATAATTAATTATGGCATACAATAAAACCAAAACCTTAAGAAAAAGCACAATGCCAAAGTACTATTAATTGTGTGGAAAATAAATGTGAATGTGTGAACAAGGTGTGCTATAATTAGTTATTTTCTCCAATTCGGAGATAGCTAGGGTGTCATGTCAGTTAAAAAAAAAAATCACACCTGGCTGCATCCTAATGTTATATTATACGATTGGTATTTGTTTACAGGTATCCTGAGGCAGATATTGCGCTTCTTATATCTGATCGCCGTCGTCTTCTCTCTAACCTCTCTGTTGCCCTTGACTGTTTCTAAGGATGATTCCCCGGCAGTGCGGATCCACTCACCACTAATGTCCCACTTATGGTATTTATGTATGTATTTAATTTTTTACATTTTGTCAGTGGTTAGTTCATTATGATTAAAATATGAATATACTGATTGGCTTATTCATGTGAATCTTAAAGGTTACCTCCAACTTCCTGATGA
Organism: Nanorana parkeri; assembly: GCF_000935625.1. Lineage (NCBI taxonomy): Eukaryota > Metazoa > Chordata > Amphibia > Anura > Dicroglossidae > Nanorana > Nanorana parkeri. The sequence goes on from NW_017309413.1 coordinate 10,124, forward strand.
AGCTTCGACGAAATGCATCGAAGGCTGGACGCAGTACAGACTTGCATTATATCCTACTCTGATTATGACTATTTATAAAATTATTTATTATATTTATTATAAGGAAATTGATGTTAAAATAATTGATTGTATCAATCATGCTTGTATCATGCACATGTATAGAGACCAGGGAGGTTTTATGCTGTTTGATCATGGATACTAGTAGGTATATTTTTTATCATGTGGATCATGTAATCTTTTCATAAATAAACGTTATTTTATTATGTAATTTTGTCATTATTATGGTGTATTATCCTTCATTGCATTCTTTGACACCTTAAAAGCCCCATCTATCTCTATTTTTTGTTGTTCACCTATATTAGGGGTGTGGTGTCCTTGTTCATGTAGTGATTCAAAACCTTTTGTATTATAAGGTCATCAACACTCATGAATGACCCTTAGCAATCTGCCATGGCTTTGATGGAAAAATGAGAGTTGCAGATGCAGTCACCTTTTCTGGTCCCTGATGAGGGTGCCTACAGAATTGACAAAACCAATCAATGGGATAGGAGCTAGAAGGTTGGGAGTGTTTAACCAGTTGACATCCGCGGTGTTAAACCCCCTTCCCATCCAGGCCATTAACTTCAGCTGACTCATTAATATCACTTTTCTAATTATATTAATATTTCCAGCTGAATCAGTTTTACAATCCAACAAGAAACGTATTATTAAATATTATCAAATTACAAATTAAAAGAGACTAAACTTGATGGGGGGCGTGGCGAGCAGCCGACCAAGATGGCCGCGGTCTGAGCTAGCTCTGCAATACTGATCCCCGGGAAAGCACCTTTACCTCACAATAGCAAGCCTCACCTATAGGATCAGACGCCCCTGGGTCTGGGGAAGTCGGACGTATCCTCCGGTAGCCGATACAGGGTGATGAGGCGTAGCAGGCGGCAGAAAGAGCCGCGATTCAGCCGTGGATGGAGGGAATCCAAGATGGCGGACGCACCAAGCCAGGAGGGGACATGTGCGACCCGGGCAACAGCACCTGAGGTATTTGACTCCTCTTTTATGGACAGTTTTCCCCTCACCTAGCTGAGACCCATGAGAGTGACAGGGATGCAGCCCTGATAGATAAGTTCCAAAGCATGTTACAGAAGGAACTATCTGCAGTCACAAACAAGCTGGCAGCTACACTGACCAGGGAGATCAGAGCGATTGGGGCCCGCACAGACCTGCTGGAGCAGAAAATGGACAATGTGATAACTGTGGTGGAATCACAAGAGAAAGAGATGGATTATTTCTCTGACAAACTGACTGCATCACTGGATAAACTGGAAGACCTAGAGGATAGGGCACAATGCGGTAATCTACGTATAAGAGGACTGCCTGAGTTCATAGAGGGCCTGACATGGTCAGCTACAGCCCTCTTCCAGGAACTAGTCCCTTCCATACCTATTGAACGCCTGGAATTTGACCGTATACACAAGGCCTTGGCACAAAAGCACCGCGATGGCCCCCCGAGAGACATCATCATCAAATTTACGTATTATAAAATGAAAGAAGCCATTTTACATGCAACCCGTGATCGTCGTGACCTACAATTCCAGGGTCACCCCTATCAAATTTTTGTGTATCTGTCCCCAACTACTATTCAAAGAAGCAGGGATTTGAAACAATTCCTTGTCATCCTCAGAGAGCATACCATATCCTACCGTTGGGGATTTCCCTTTAAAGTGATGTTCAACCACGATGGAAGATCATTTACAGCAACCACGCCCGACGAACTCCGCAAGATCCTGGTGGACCTCACACTCCTGTCTTCCTCACAGCTGACCTCAACCCCATCAGGGGCAGCCAACGCCCAGCCCTGCCGACCCCAATTTGGGAAAAGAAGCAGAAGACACGAGCCACTCCGCAGAAAAAAATGGGGGACAGCCCCCCCTATTCGATCCAGCCTGAGAGCCCTACCCCAGGCGCGGAGTTTCTCTCTTTTTTCTCTTAGGCTCTCGTCAGTTGACTTCCTCGAATGTCAGCCTGTGAGCTGACAACGTTGGACTGGTTAGGGTGCTGCCGTTACACAGCACATGGTCTTGTTTTTGACCCGATTTGATACGCTGATAATGAGTTGAATCGTTTTAATAACATGCAGGTCATTTTGGACTCCCATAGGACTCCAACTGCTAATATGTTCGCACCACTGTGCCTCCTGCACAGTCGATTACTGCGCGAACGCGTAACTGACATGGGCAACCTGCATTTAATTTATGCCCTGTAGCCTATTTCTACTCTTGAATGCCACATTCAAACCCGTGCTTTCAGAATTCGTAATCCTATTTAGGTGTAATATATGTTTGCTTTCCCTGGGGTTCGTTGGGAACGCCCCTACCTCAATGACATGCAGGGGAAGGGGTTATTCCCCTCCTCCGGCCTGTCCCACCGACCTCCATGGACGGTTAAAATTAATGTTTATTTGTTGTATTTGTGTTTGTCTTAACTTGTATTCTCTCTTTCATTGAAGATCCTTCCACCCTCCCTCTTTGTCCACTTTAGGGGTCCCCCATGGTGCTGATGCTTCCGGTCCACACTATATGCTCCACCAACTCCTGTCCCCGACTCCACCGTGGTGTGCGGTTGCTACAGGTGACGCCGGTTCTTCTCCACCCATTCCATGACAAGTAAGTTTACTATAATGTCCAGGGGTTCAATTCACCGGCTAAACGCCATAAGGCTTTCTCATTCTATTCCTCCTGTCATACTGATGTGGTATGCCTTCAGGAAACGAGATTCTCTACAAGCTCCTGCCCCCGTTACTTACTCAAGCACTTTCCAAACTTTCATTGCGCAAACTGATTCTGATTGCCTTTAAACGTTCACTACGCTTTACGTGTCATACCAAAATAGCTGATCCCACGGGCCGCTACATCCTCTTAGTTGGCACCCTATTTGATGTCGAAGTGACTTTTGTCACTTACAGTATTATACCCCTAATACCCACCAGCTTAGATTCCTCTCCCACTTACTCCACACGGTAGCACATCACGCTAAAGGCCTGCTGTTTTTGGCCGGGGATTCTAACCTGGTGATCCACCCCACTTTGGACAAAACCAAAAGGGTACACAGTCCTGGCTCAGACAGGAGTGCGCCCCTCGATAATACAGCATTTCTAACCCTACTAAACGACCATCAGCTGGTGGATGTGTGGAGGGAACTGAACCCATCGGTTAAGGATTATACCTATTATTTCAACCCCCACCAGGTTTCTGTAGAATTGACCATATCCTCACCCTCCAACGGTGCCTAGGTCACTTTATATCTGCCAAGATTAAGGCAGTCCCATGGTCTGACCATGCTCCTAATGTAGTGCAGTTCCGCCTAGAGGGAGGATCCCGGGGTAGGGGACACTGGAGAATTAATGAATCATTGTTGTCCACTGTGGAGAACATGTCCCTTTTTGAACTATACGCGAGGCAATATTTTGAGCTGAACGAGGGGTCCGTGCAGTCTTCAGTGGTTCTGTGGGAGGCCCATAAGGTTACAATGCGGGGGCAGCTTATTGAACTAGCCACACGCCGCAAAAAAGAGAGAGAGAGGAAAGTAGCCACTCTACAGGATGAGTTGGAGGCTCTGGACAGGGCACTGAAGGATAAATTCGACCGTGGGCTCCTGACTCGCCTGAATTAAGTTAGGATGGAACTGAACCCCCTGCTGGATCAGGATGCAGATAGGGCCCTACGGTGGACCAAACATAGATTTTATTCAAGGGCAAACAAACCTGGCACATTGCTAGCCAGAAAGCTGAAAACGTTGTCTGATCGACCGGCCCCTATTAGACTGACTGGCCAAGGCGGCACGCTCTCAGCAAACCCCGAGAAGATTTTAGCCTCCTTCCAAGAGAACCTTACCTCTCTTTATGCTAAACCTCGCACTTTTAACGTGGAAAAGGTGGACGACATCTTTCGAGATGTCGCACTCCAGCAGATCACACGGGAGGCCTTGGACCACCTAAATTCAGTGACCACTGAAGAAATACTTCTAACTATCAAACATCTCAAACCATCTAAAGCCCCCGGACCTGACGGCTTCTCGGCGATCTACTATAAAAAATTGGCTCCCCTTCTGGCACCTAAATTGGCCATGATGTATAATTCCCTTAGACAGGGCCGAACACTACACCCCTCCTCCCTCTTAGCCTTTGTATCGATGATTCCCAAACCTGACAAAGACACACAGAACCCCATAACTATAGGCACGTATCATTATTAAACCTCTCACCTCTCCCAGGAGATACCAATCCGCAGGGGAACACGCCAAGGCTGCCCTCTGTCCCCAGCCCTCTTTGCGCTGGCAATTGAACCCCTGGCCATTCTCCTTCGCTCTAACCCCAACATCAAAGGCATTGAACTGGCGGGAGTGGAATATAAGGCAAGCCTCTTCGCTGATGACGTCCTGCTTACTCTGACGCAGCAGCACACCACAGTCCCTAATCTGCTTATCCTCCTACAGCACTTCTCCTCCATATCCGGGTTGTCAGTGAACTGGGGAAAATCCGCTGCTCTAAATGTAACTTTGCCTGCACAAATGTATAAGCATCTTAGCACCAACTTCTCATTTGCATGGGCTAAATCCCACATCAGATATCTGGGAATTAAAATTACGAACTCATATGAAACCTTGTACTTTGTGAATTATGTCCCTCTATTCAAAACGATGACACAATTACTTAACTCATGGTCTACCCATAACCTGTCATGGCTGGGGAAAGTATCTGCGGTTAAGATGATGTTTTTACCCAAACTCCTTTATCACTTTAGAACCTTGCCGGTGCATATTTCCTCTTATGCTATACAATACAGCGGAGTTTTCTCCAGTTCATCTGGCATCCCCTCAGAGCTAGAGTGGCACGCACTACTCTGTATAAGCATAAAAATGATGGTGGAGTGGGCCTCCCCAATGTGATGCTGTACTACCAAGCTGCTCAAATTGTACCTCTGATAACTATGCACCAGCATCAGTCGCCCCCTCTCCGGCTTATGCTGGAAATCCCGAACTGCTCCCCAATGCTTCTTACAGCCTTGCCCTGGATACCACCCTGTGATAGACCGAGGACTTTACGTCCCCTTATGATGCATACACTAAAGGTATGGGACTCTGTCAAATGTTCAACACACCTGATTTCACCATACCTTCCTCTGCTTCCCTTATTCGCCCAACCACTATTTAAGCCTTTAGTTGATGGACAAATAACGGATTTCGTATAGTGCATGACTTATTACGCTCCTTTGCCATTCCTCCTGGCAATACTTGCGGGACCATCACCAAATACCGGGGAACGAACATTTTAGATATCTCCAACTACACCACTGGATCTCTACTCTGACTCAGAGGAGGGATCCCACTACACTATTTACATGTTTGGAACATATGTGCATTCACGCTCCGGAAGGTCCGGGTCTTATAACAATTCTCTACTCACAATTAAATAGACTGGTCAGCCACACTTCCCACACCTATGTTCGCAGTTGGGAAGGGGACCAACAGAGGTCCATGAAGGAATGGCAACAAATTTGGAACAATATAGCTAAATGCTCCATCAACGTTACTAACGCAGAGGTAGCCTACAAGGTGGTGATGAGGTGGTATCTGGTCCCGGCTAGAGTGGCTCGCCTGTTCCCAGGATCCTCAAGTACCTGCTTCCGGGGATGTGGGCAGATGGGGGACATGCAACACATCTGGTGGCGCTGTCCCTTGGCTACTCGGTTTTGGGTCAGGATATTTAAACTAATTGGTTCCCTATTTGTAATATACCTTCCCTTAAATCTTCACTACGCCTTTTTTCATGTCTCCATACCAGGATTTTAACATTTTATTTTTTTGGCGGGCTTTGGCACATTTTATTTTTTTGGCGGCAAAACTGACGCTGGCGGGTAACTGGAAGAAGCAGCAGCTTCCCTACGTGGAATTTACCCACAGGTTGGATAATATTATGCTTAATGAAAGGCTGTCTAGCATCTTGGAAGACAAACATTCCAGATTTCTAAGTGTGTGGGAACCATGGCTCTCATCCCGTCATCCTGGGATTGACCCCGCGAGCTATCGTGGTATCTGCACTCCAAATTTGCAAAATTCGTCTATTTATTGACGTGCATTGTGGTAGAAAACAACAAACGTTTCGGGGTCACAAAGGATCCCCTTCATCAGGTAAAACATGTTTCGCCTGATGAAGGGGATCCTTTGTGACCCCGAAACGTTTGTTGTTTTCTACCACAATGCACGTCAATAGATAGACGTATTTTGCAAATTTGGAGTGCCGGCGTCTCTGCTTCAGCTCACGATTGTTACGGCTGCCACCCGTTGACTACCGCAGCACCCAATTCTTGAAGGGATTTACGCGGTCAGGAGTGCGATGGGACCATGCACTATCTATCGTGGTATCTGACGCAGGATGAAAAACACATGGATGGAGGTGTTGGAGTTGGGGACTTGCAGTCTCCGTTGCTCTGTGGGAGGCATGGTGTTAGCGAACTATGGGACCCCCCCCCCTATCCCTGGTAGTGCGGGTAACCCTGACACTACTATCTCTCCTAACGATCTTCCACCCCCCTTTTCCATCTATACATTAACCGGGGCCTTTACCCCTTTCGCTGTTTAAAGTTGCTAATTGGATCATAAATCTGGAGCGCAGACCTACCATCTACGCAATTGCCATATAGGCCGATAGTTGGGATAAGAATTGTAGAATGTGTAGTCTCCTGGCTCCTTGAAGGTTTGTACCTATAATATGAGGTTACATTTTCTGTAATGTCATGATTGTTCTGAATACCAGTTATACTCATGTAATGTGAACCAATATCTTTACATTGTGTGTTACTTGTGAAATTTCAATAAAAACATTGAGACAGAAAAAGACTAAACTTGATATACTGTACATGAGATGTATATATCTCTTAGGAAATTTAATGTGACAATTTGGCCTCCTGTACATTTAAGCCTAGTCATGTTTGGTCTTGAATTGTTCAGTATTCTCTTATACATTTGTGTAAAGACCTCACTGTTCTATTCAAGCTTGGCTTTTCCCGTTTTACATAAATGGCCTCTTTTACACCTTTTTTAAACCACATCTCTTTTGAAGACAGTCAAGTACGCAACCTAGACAGGGAGGAGGACTGGTTTAAAAGAGGTGTCAAAGAGGCCATTAATGTAAAAATGGAGAAGCCTAGCTTGAACAGAGGTGGGGGAGGGGGGGTAGACATCTATTGTCTGCCACATACAATGCTGTTTTAACACCTCTCTCTGGGCAGGTTAATAACACCTCCTAGACTCCAATTATGCAAGTGCAATCAACACCTGGTTGAGACTAACAGATTATGTGAATTGGAGCAACATTCACCATATTTATTCCCAGATAATTTTTTGAGTCATTCTGAATTGAGAAAGCTGGTTGGATGACCAGTGAAACGTCTTCAAGAAAAATACAGCAAGTCAAGTTGCCTTGACTTATTTTTTACAGATATACCATGACCTGGCTGAATAAGAACCTTCACAGACACTTCCTGAGGTGAGGAACTCCAATCTCGGATTTTGTTATCAGAGACTTGACAAATGTCATTCAAAATTTTGTTTGATTTTAACATACGATGTTGGAATGAATGGAGTTTCCCAAAGGAAAACCACTGCTCACTGTTAGAGTCTTATTTCTTCAAGAATATTATTACATCCTGCTTCTTCGATTTCTTTTTCCTCACTGCAGTCAAAAACTATCATTGAATTGAACCTATTGACTATTAGAAAATTGTACGAACGTTCTGAAATTTCTTTTCAAACCAAATTCTACTGGTGCCCAAAAGTGTCCTTTTGTAGCTAACTGTACTTATACTCCTTAACAGATCTCAACTGCGGCAGAGCTGCTGCTATGGCTACTTACAGGGGAAGGAGCAGGTAATGACCTCCGGACTTGCTATGAGGGAGGGAATGGTTATGTCAGTCCAATTTTATTAAGAGTTAATATGTGCGGGTAGACTGTATTACTTCACACAGGCTTTACCGGGTTAATAACAGAAAGAGGCCAGCTGGTACACAAATGTCCTGTCTGAATGATGGGAGGTTAAGAGTCCATTAAAACTACATCCAATAAGTCGTCAATAATGTCATACTCGCCAGTCATGCTGTAAACATCTATTGGAAGTTAAGTAACATGTAACCACAGTAGTGCTTGGGTAGCAAGTTTACAGGTTAAAGTGAACAAATGTTATACATGCAGTTAGCTGCATTGGGTGTTCCCTGTAGAGTAAATGGAAGGACTGAGGTCTAACCTTCCGGGAATCCATGCAGTGAATTCAAGGTTAGCGTTGAGGTTGTTCCAGAGCGAGAAGCTCATGCAGAGCACCCAGAGGGAAGACTTCATTAGGGTCCAAATTTTCCGACTTCACTCAGTCCTATTTTTGTATATGTGTCCGCTGGGACCATTCTCCTACCACAGTATGCACCAGGGGCAGGCTGACCGTTCGGGCATTTGGGCATTGGCCGAGGGCCCCGCGGCCACGGGAGGGCCCGTCACTGACCCCCTGTCCTGCTGCTCTTTCACTTATTTCCAGCAGCATGTGCAACGTATAATGTGTCCCCTGTCCCCCGGGCCCATCACACTCTGCCGTTGCTGTTTTAACACAGCTGTGTCTCCTCCTCAATTAAAATGCTAACCTTAGATCTGGCGGGTGGGCGTGGCCTATCTCATGCTGCTCCTGACTGACTCCAGTTCCCTAGTTCCTGGGGTCTGGCCCTGGCCTTTGAACAGTGTGTCCAGATCCCGGGAGATGCAGGTGAGGGGGAGGGCAGCTGGAGGAAAATTGATATTATTTCAGCTCCACTTTAATTATTACACACTTGTATTGGTAAAAGTAATACACCTACTGTGAACTGAAAAAGTAGTCAAAAAACTACATCAAAAATACCCTTTGAAATTGTAAAACACATCCAGAATATAAGAATAGACATTTAAGGCATATCAGTATTTATGGCAGCATGTTAGAATTTTTATGTACAGATGGGCTCTTTGTATTGCTTTAATTAAGAGAAGGTGAAATGTAATTTTATTCTGGTCTCCTATATTTGTTTTACAAATTTCAGATACAAAAAACTATTTTAAATAATAAAATACACTTATCAATTGCTAAAAAGATGGATAAAAGATCATGTCTGTCCACACGTTATTCCACAAGGAAATTGTTTCTGAAAATATATCTATTGCTCATTAAACAAATCATTTGCCTATCTTTTCTTTTAATTTCCTTAAGCTCTTCCCAGAATCATTAATACCAGGATCTTGTTCATAGTCATTTCTTGCTATTTATTGTTGCCAATACAGTTGTTACTATGGGAATATATATCTTCTGGTTGCCAAAGCAACAATCATAAAAAATTAAATAAGTGATTGAGTGATCTGAAAAAGCAATCTTTTCATAGTCTCTTGGCAACAATATAACACTTTCATAAAACATTTGGAAGTGGATGCACAACACTGGCTGAAATGGGCGATGGGTCAACTGTCCACCTCCTCACAGCAAATATCAACTATTAGTACCAATACCAGCCAAATCCCTTAAAAAGACTCTAAACTCAGGAGTAAAACCTTAAAAATGCATTCAAGTACACTAACTATTAATAAAAATGTATCTTATTTGCGTATCACCCAGCTGTAGATCCTCAAACATCTCTGAATTTGTGCTGACACTGTCGTTCCTTCTGGAGGGTGGCTACGTTTGTTCCCCATGGTCCCTGTCTGTGTTGTAAATAACAGTCCATGTACCCATTGCACTCCTGCACTCCATCAAAATAACATGGGTGCTCGGTAGTCGACGGATGGCCACCGTCGAAATGATGCAAAAGAATATGGATGGCCACCGGCACTCCAAAAGCAGATAGAATACGTCTATTTATTGACGTACATGCAAAAAGGTAGCATAGCACACTTGTGTTATTAATAAGCCACCACTCCCGTGCTGGAGTAAAATCTCACATTTAGTTTACAAATTTGTATTGAGACTGTTGTCCATCACAGGAGTGAACTTGGGGCAGTGGCTTCTTTACAACACACACACACAAGGACCATGGGGAACAAAAGTAGCCACCCTCCAGAAGGAAGGACAGTGTCAGCATGAATTCAAAGATGATTTGAGGATCTACAGCCGAGTGATACACAAATAAGATACATTTTTGTTAATAGTTAAGGTACTTGGATGGATTTTTAAGATATAACTGCTGTGTTAAATGTCACTTTAACCTACGCTGTTACACTTCTTCATCAGTAGACAGCTATAGTCCACCTGGCAGCTGTGACAAAACCGGACCAGAAACTGGACAGACAATTTTGTATCCTTCCATCTTGGCACTGGCAAACACTGAACAAAATAATTAAACTTGCTATATTATATTATACTCACTTGTATATTCCCATAATCACTGGTGGTCAGAGGAACGTTAAAACCCACCACCACCACCTTTACAAAAAATTCTAAAATCTGTTGTGGTCATTGGCAATATAAACTCCCACACCTTTTAACAAAAAATCCCATAATCTTTGATGGTCAGTGGCAGGTTTTACAGGTACAGCAAAGATGTTTGCCTTACCAGCAGACAATAAAGAATTTACATCAGATGAAATAAGTTAAATACAAATGTACTGCTGTCAGTATTTATATAATGTAATATGTGACTTGAACCAATAAAGTTATTGTGTTCTCAAACATTCTGCCATTCTGATCATTTCTACCAAAGTTATCATTTCTACAGTGTCAGCAGTTTAACACAGCAGCAAATCATGCATTCGTCTTCTAATCATCTCTTCTCTCCTACTTCACAGGTACATTGATTTTTAACTACTATTTTACTCTTTGCTTGTGTGAAACCCATCATGCAATCTGCTGTAAAATGGTACATTGATTTTTAACCACTACCTTACTGCCTGTCTGCATGAAACTCATCTTGCAATCTGCCATAATATGGTACATTCATTTTTACCTACAACTACTAAACCTATATCTATCAGGGCTATTCACAAAAGGGTGAAGAGTTTGGAGAAGGCAGGATAAGTGAACAATGTAGGACAAAATAGCTGATTTGGAAAATTCTCCAATTCTGCTCACTTTCCAGTTCAGCTATGTTGTCCTAGATTGTTCACTTCTCCTGCCTTCTCCAAACTCTACACCCTTTTCTGAATAGCACTCAGGGGGCGTAGATAAGGGGGGG
>NW_017309413.1:23526-33911 GCF_000935625.1 Nanorana parkeri
GCACAGCCCACCTGAGACTCCCGCACAGCCCACCTGAGACTCCACAAAGCCCTTCTGAGACCCTGGAGACATCAGGCCACCACCCTGGAGCAACACAGAGTACGCAGGTTCATATTATTCTGCATTGCTGTATAATGTATTCCTGAGATTTATAGTCCTCTATAGCTGGTGGTATTCTGCATTGCTGTATAATGTATTGCTGGGATTTGTAGTCCTCTATAGCTGGGGGTATTCTGCATTGCTGTATAATGCATTGCTATGTGGTGGGCCTCCATGGTGGGTCAGTGGATTTAGACCCACTTCTGTGCTCCCTTCTTTTGGTGCGGCAGCACCCCTCCTGAACCACCATGTAGGTGTAGGCTTGAAATCACTCAAGTCTCTCCTCCATGACAGATTAGAAGGGGCAATGCCTTTAAAATTGAAGCAAGCCCAGTAGTGGCTCCTAAATTACCAAAGCAGCACTGGATAATGAGGTGATTTGAAGGTGGATCAAGAAGGGAAAACATAGGCAAGGGAACAGTTTGTCTAGAATGACTCTAGAGCATTGAACTATGGATAGATTTGGGGGAGCGCTAATAAAAGACTTTCCCCCGGGCGCCTAATTTTTTACACAAATAGAGCTTTCTTTTGGTGCTATTTGATTGCCGCTGATTTTTTTAATTGAATTTTTTAATGACTTTTTAAATGAAAAAAGACCAAAAATTGTGGGGGAAAAATATTTTCAACTTTTTGTTATACAAAATATCAAATAAAATCAAATTTCTTCCTAAAGTTAGGCCAAAATATATTCTGCTAAATATTTTTGGTAAAAACAAAATCCCAATAAGTATATACTAATCTGTTTGTGTGAATTGGTACCAATTATAAGTGGTACCACATGGTTTTTATCCATATGGTGTCAAACAGCATAATCGGTATTGCTCGGGGTCAAGGATTGGTTTAGGAATGATATTGCCTGTAAAAAAAATGTCAAACCTTTGTGTGTCTGCTACATAAAATCTTATAGCAAGCTGAACCCCCCCCCCCAGGTAAAAAAATTATCTACGGCCCTGATTGCACTGTATATATTTATTTAAGAGAGGTGGTGACATCTGCAGGCCCTGGCTCTTCTGTGAAAAGTTTCCTCTTTAACCACTTCTTTGCGGGGTCACGTAAATACACGTCACCCGTTTCAAGTGGTTATATCAAGAACACAGCTGCTGCAGCCATGCTCTTGGTACTGTTATAAACAGCAGGCGATTGCTGTTTATGTAGAAGCGATCCAGCGTCTGTACAGACGCCGGATTGCTTGTACGGTGTGGCACAGTATGCCCTCTGCGCCGCCGGCTTCCCCATGCAGGCCTGGGACCGGCACAGCGGATCTCCCCTGACAGATCGAGGGAGATCAGCAGCTTTCTAGCCGCTGATCTCTCCTCCAATCACTGGACCCAGAAGTGATGTGTATTACATTACTTCCGGTGTCACTCTTTACATTCTCCAGCTCTTAGAGCCAGAATAAGAAGCTGGTAAAGCAGATCTCTGCTTCCTCCTCTTCTTTGGGGTCCCTGTCCCCAAAGAGAACCTGTCACATCCTATAAGCTATTACATAGGGGACTTGTTAGCCCCCTATGTGATCGCAATGAAGTTGAGTGAGAAAAAAAGTAAAAAAATTAAAGAAACATAGAAAAAAATGCAAAAACCTTTTTTAAAGTCCCCCACCAACTTGTGCACGCACATACAATGCAAACATGCGTCAGATATGCCTACGTGCAAAAACGAAAATTGCTCCACGCGTGTTACATATCACCGCGAACTCCAGAGTGAAAGCAATAATTCTAGAGCCATCAATCCCTGTTAACACTAAAACTGACGAGCAGTAAAAGCTTTTAAAGCGTTGCCTATGGGAAATTTTGGGTATTGTAGTTTTTTTGCGGTTTCAAGGGTGCACACAATTTTTTTTTTTTTTTTTAAATACGTTTTATTCAGAATTATTTTCAACAATAATAATACAATTCAGACAGTCAGCCCTATTGTAAGAGCAAAATCAAAATGAAAAACAAGGAAAAAAGGCTCAACAACCCCTGCAAATGATAAATCACGGAACAAAAAACAAAACAAGGCACAAGGTATATGGTGGTTTGGAATATGGTTGTGACTAGTGCCATAAGAGCCATGCTGGTTGCCCTATTTCTCAGGTCTATGAACAGATGCTGTATCAAACTCTGGAGTGATGTCCAGAGGTCCTAATGCATTAGATATTCGTGCCGTTAGGTACCATGTCGTATATATAAAGGGAGACATTATTTGAGACAGTTCAGATCTATCATAGGTAGCGGCAGCGAAAACCACCAGCGTTTGAAGAATTTAGCTGTGTTCAGATCCTTATGTAGTTCTGCCTCTACTGGACTGGATACACATCTGTCTGCTAGCAGCCAGGAGATGTATAATGCCCTCTTGGAATGCATCTTATACCCCACGACCTCTGATATCTGGGGGGTATAAGATGCATTCCAAGAGCGCATTATACATCTCCTGGCTGCCAGCAGACAGATGTGTATCCAGTCCATACCTCTACGTTCAGAATGGGGGACAGTCTCTAGGGAGTTGCCTGCCGCCCCAAACAAGAACAGCATTAGGGACGTAGGCGGTGACCAGGAGACAATGGTGTTAATGTAATTAGAGATTTGTGTCCAGAATGCAGTGATGGAAGGGCAAAACCACAGGCAGTGTAGGGTGCACGCAATTTTAAGGAAGGTATCTATTTACCTAGCATGACCCCATCTTTTATATTTTCCCAAAAATGTGGGTATTATTTTCAGTTTTTGTGCACTAAATTTAATTTTAGTGCATTTTATCCTAAAAATGCTGGTCACCGACCGCGCGCCCGACTTGCACGAGCAGCTACACGGTCTGCATCTCCGACGGATGCAGACCGCAGAGCTGCTCCTGACAGCTCCGGCCGGAGCTGTCAGTTCTGAGCTCTGGCCAAATGATGGATCATTAGTAAGGTCTAGTGCAGACCTTACTAATGATCACCACTAGATCATCAGGGAATGAAGATGTGCCTCCTGAGGGGTGAGGGGGCTTGGAAGGAAAGGGGGGAGGCAGGAGTGTATTAGGAAGGGGGGCAAAGTGTATTATGTGTGTGTGGGGGGGGGCAGTGTATCAAATGTGTGCGGGGGGCTTAGAAGGGGGGCGAAGTGTATTATGTGTGTGGGGGGAGAGTATTATTTTATATTTTGTATTGTATTGTATTTTTTTGTGTGTATATTAGGCCCCATTCACACCTATATTTCAGGTGCGATTAGGGATTCCAGTGTCACAAACTTGCGTTTTCCTGCAGCAGGAATCCCTAATCTGGCATTTACATGCAGCAACTGTCACCCATTCAAGTTAATGATCGGGTGACAGCCGCTGCATGTACACGCCTGCATACCGCATGTAATTGTATGTGATATGATTACATGCAGTTACAAAAACAATCACTATCTCTGGATACACAGTTGTGTATCCAGGGATAGTGACAGATTCCTAACTGCAATCCTTTCACATATGATTACATGCGGTGTGCAGGCATTTACATGCAGCAGCTGTCACCCAATCATTAATTTGAATGGGTGACAGTTGTCGCTTGTAACATATGCAGACATTAAAACTGGTACCGTATATAGTAGCGGCCCCCACGGGACTAAAACATGTGTCCAGTGGCCCCCGACTAAATTGAGTTTGAGACCCCTGCTGTTCCAAAACGTCGCTCTGATGATGTGACACCTGTGAAGTCATTAAACATTGACTTTTCTACATGCTGTAGTGCTTGTGACCTTTTTGAATTTTTTGGATTTATTTTGCGGAGGCATCCGCGGTCATTTCAGCACCCACCACTACAATTAGGGTTTTCTACCCGGTCAGAAGTGCAATGGGTGTGTATGTTTTCTGAACATTACTGACCTCTGCACTCTGCGTTACATTACTGACCACCGCATGATGTAGTGATTTAGTGGTGAAAATTATTAGTGCCCCCCCGTTTTGACTGTGGTATCTTATGTGCCCCCCCCCCCTATATATTGTTCCTAGAGTCGCCACTGATTTCTACATAAGTGTTATGACAGTTTAACACGGTAGTTCAACTAAGGCAGAAACAAGAAATGATCTACAAACAGTGTAGACAGACTGCAAGTGAACCTGTATATCTCCGTCCAGTTCTTTCCTTTTAAGTCTGTTTCCTACTATTTCTACCCTATAACAAGCTCTCTTTACCTTTCTTTCTTGCAAAAATTTCCTCTCTCCTTAAATTCTCTTTCCTTTACCACTCTTCTCCACCTGTATATAAATATATTAACCCTCACACCTGCCCGTTACCTATTACTGCACTCATTACCTCTAGCTAATTCGAAGCCCACACGCTGACCTAACCTCCTAGACTTTGAGACACGTATGCTCATATACATTTTTCTCCCATCTTTCTTTTCTCACCCTCCCGTTGCTCCTAACTTCTAAGAATATTTCAACTAATCCTGGCCCTTCAAAATCTAACTATGTCCCCTAAACCCAGCAACCTCCTTCCTCTGGCAGCAGCCGCAATCCACACACTTTAATTTGTATTCTCTGCTTCCAAGAACCAGCACCCCATTTCATGTGCACTCTGTAATGCCCACTCTCTCTGTAAAAACTTCTCCTCTGTCCATGACCTTTATATCTCCAGCACCTTTATCTACTATAACCTTGCTTCAGGAATCTGAATCTGCCTTTCCAGCTGCCCTCTACTTCCACTGGTTTTTTACCTAGTGGATGAAATGGAGGCAGAGTTGGAATCCCTCTATCCTCACAAAGCATTTTTCAAGTTTTTCCTTCACCACCCCTCTTCTCATTTAAACTTTATTCATCTTTTTCTCAATTTTCTCTGAGGATTGCTGAGATTAATTGGCCCTATAGACCAGTGTCAAACTTCCTTGACAACTTCTCAGCCTTGTTACCCTCCTTCTCTCCTCTGAAATACGCACTTACATGCTTGGTGGCTTTAACATTACTGGTAATTCTAACAACCCGATACCTCTCAACTCCTCATCCTGACCTCATCTTTTCAGCTAATGCAATGAACAGACACTCCTACTCACTCTGATGCAGTGGCGGAACTACCGCCGGTGCAGGCGGTGCGGGCGCCCGGGGCCTCAGGCTCTGGAGGGGCCCAGCAAGTTGCCGGCCGCCAGATCGTTATCCAGCGAGCCCCGCTGGACGCTGCTCCGTCTCCAAGCGCGGAGGAGAGAAAGTGACAGCCGGCCGAGCCCTGCGGAAGGAGAACGCTGTGTTTGTGGGGGGGGGGGTAAAAAAAATCTTGCACCAGGGCCCTTTGTTCCTTAGCTCCGCCACTGCTCTGATGACAACACCCATGAACCTGTATACTCCTGCCTCTGCATACCCTTAAATCACTCCTAAAACCCCCCTTCCTCTCTCTCTGATCACAACCTTATCAGTTTCACATTGTCCCGGTCAACCAGCAAACAGTTGCCTGTAGAAATCTTTGCCAATTTAACCAATCTCATTTCCATTCCGCTACTGACTACCTCTATGACAAAATCTCACCCCTGTCCTGAACTGACCTGGCCACTTCTGTCTACAAAAGCTCACTCGCATCCTTCCTGGACACATTTGCTCCCCTCACTACACACATAATTAGGCCCCAACTGCCACTATCCTGGCAAACAGATAACACCACAAGTCTAAAAAAACGTAAGATAGATGCAATTAATGATGAGCTCTCCCCTGTACAGATAACTCCCCCACTTAATATACCATGTCTACATTTAATACATTCTTCTTTTGACACTGTTACTACGGAGGAGGTTGCTAAACTCCCAAACTTACCATCCGCCCCCTGGACCCCATTGCCTCACAATCACTCCAGTCATCTTCTTGCTCTATTCTACACTCTCTAACATGTTCAATCTCTACCTCTTATTGGCATCTTTCCCTCACTTCTAAAACATGCACTGTCTGAACAATTTAAGACCCATCTTCTTGCTTCCGTTTACCTTCAAACTTCTAGACTGCCTTTTCTACAACTTTGTAAGCTGCTTCCTCACTGATAACAACCTTCTCAACCCCTACACTCTAACTTTCACCCACAACACTTCACAGGTACTACCCTACTAAAACTCACTAATGACTTAATAACTGCTAAAATTAATTGCAGCTACTTAGTCCTCATACTATTAGATCTTTCTGCTGCCTTTGATACAGTTGTCCACCTCTCCTCTTCCTTTTTCCATGGTGGTCCCCTAAAGCTTTGTCATCGTGCCCCTTCTATTCTGTATTTACACCACCTCTTTGGGTCAGTTGATAACCTCACATAGCTTCTTGTACTAACTCTTTGCTGAGAACACCCAAATCAATCTCTCAGCTCACCAATTCAGTCTTCTCACACATCACTAATTTAGTAACTGATATATCAGTTTAGATATCACACAACTTCCTAAAACTCACTCTTTCAAACACTGAGCTCAAAATATGCCCCCCCTTTTCCCTCTTGTGCCCCCTCTCCTGACTTTTCCATTAAAATAAAAAGGCACAACTATCAGTCCCGCCCCTCATGTGTAGGTGCCAAGTGTAATCCTGGACTTTGACCTCTCCTTATGGTTCCACATCTGATCACTGTCAATGTCTTGCCACTGCCACCTCCATAATATTTCCAAAATATGCCCATTCTTAGACAATGACACCAACAAGCTACTCATTCACTCCCTTGTTATCTCTTGCCTTTTTTATTATTATTATTATTATTATTCAGGATTTATATAGTGCCAACAGTTTGTGCAGCGCTTTACAATATAGGGAAGACATTATAGCACCCTCCTCATTGGCCTACCTCAACATGGGCTATCCCCCTTCAATCTATCCTGAATGCTGTTGCCAGACCCATCCACCTTTACCAACCACTCAGTGTCTGCTATCCTTCTCTGCCAATCGCTCTACTGGCATCCGCTCACCCAATAAATAGAATTCAATACTAGCAACAAAATGCAAAGACATTCACAACTCTTCACTGAGCTACATCACCAACCTCATCTTAAAATATCACCCAAACCCTCCTTTATGCTCCTCCTTTGACCCCAGGTTCTCTAGTTCTCTTATCAGCTCCCCAAACAGTTATAACCTTTTGTATTACCCTTCACTTTTAGACTGTAAGCTCTCTCGGGTAGGGCCCTCAGAATGCGAACCTCTTGTTGAATTGTATATTGTAACTGTACTGTCCCCCATTATATTGTACAGTGTTGTGCAAACTGTTGACACTTTATAAATCTTGCATTATGATATTAATAATGGTGCAGGATTTTACAGATAATAAACCTAGGATATTAGTTTAGTTGTTTAATTAATATTAATAAACAAGGTAAAGTAGAACTATGGACAAAGCAAAATACACATATTAATCATTTTGTCAAAAGTATTGACCCAGCAGTTTTTGCTTTTCCTAGTTCTATTACCTGTTGATCCTGCCAGTAGATTTTCCACTTCCAGTAATATTATAGCGACACGATTCGTTCACCAGTGAAATCATTGAGCATTGCCACCCTCGAAAGAGGGTAGTTTAAAATGGATATGTTTTAGGTGGACTAAGAAGTACAAAACAAACTAAAGCCCAACTCCAGCTAACACTTTCGCAGTAGTTACAGCAATAGTTTTCTTTTCTTTTGGGAAAAAAGGTTAAGCCAAAAGAATAAAATCTGAGTATTGTAAGAACTCCTATCGGTATAATAGTTTGTCCCAACTCTCATTTTTGCTGAAAAGATTGGCATGCATGTAAATGTGAAGTTAATATAAATAAAGACAACCAAAAAAAAGGAATTCATATGCTAGAATCTATCATTTCAGGTATCAACGCGATACATTTACCAGAATACAATATTTTATGCTTCACTGGCCCATTAACAAACATGGCGAACAAATAGAATACAGCTCACCAGGGAGAGGGTCACAACCAAACCACTTTCCTATAGGAGGCAGATGTATTGCACATGACATACCACATGCTAGCAATCCCTCCAGGGCACAGAGGGTGCTAAAGTGCCCTGTTTCAGCATGTGACACCAGAGATTTGAAAGAATTTCTACTTTTTTCTGGTCCTCTTTCAAACCACCCCTATTACTGAAGTGCATACAGACTTGTATTAACAAGGTACTTGCCCATGTGACTGGTGTCTTGGTCTGGTAGCCTCTGGGAGGCACATTTGCATCAGTTTGAATTCCTACATTTTGCTTTTATGATTGAGTTTTAATTGAGTTGAAAGTTCAGTAAAATTTCTTTGTAGATCAGATTGAGCTGTGGTTTCCCACAAGCAGTAGGCAGAGATAGAAGCCAGAGAATAACAAAAAGCCTTGTAAATTGTAATTCACCTGTTCCACTTCTATTGAACAATAACTCAGTGTTGCAAATTACATGATTTTTAATAAGCAGTTTAATAATGTAGCAGCAAGAGATAAAAACAGTTTTTTTGTGTTTTTAATAAACCTGCTTTCTGCTCACCCCAGGAACCCCCAAAACATAAGACAGAGCAGAAACATGCACCCTGCTGCATCCAGTGTAATCATCCAGTTACAAAACAGAGGCACCAAAAGATGCATGCTATTCAGCTCCTATGCTAGTTCCACTTACCCATGCTGAGAACAGGGTCACTATAAGTGTGTTTTACTTTGCCTTCACATAGCAATTGTTTACAGTGCACAATACAAAAAGTATATGTATCTGCTTGTAGTTGTATTGTTCTTTAGTGTTAATTACAAATGAACTAGGGTCTAGACTATTAACCTCACCTGTCATTATGCATTGGCAGCGCACACATTTCCCCCGTTCTGCTTAGGCACATAGGAAAGTGGGCTGTGAGTACATTGATCACCAGCCCCTTTCTCTCTGCTTTCTCAGAGGGATACCTATGGGGTTTCAGGGGCAGGGTTGGGGTTTCAGGGGCAAAGTGGGCAATTGTCAGGGGCCTCCACATTCCCCCCACACAAGCAGTATTAAACTCTCAAACTTTTTTTTTTTTAGTAATGAATATATATCTAATATATACATTGCCCAACAAATTATTTCTTTACATTTTGCCCAAGCACTCACATTCATCATGTTTCAGAAAAGCTGGTTCTAACTCTCTCAGCTCTACTTCCCTGAACCTCCCGTCCAGCAGCTGTGTTTCTACTAGCTTGGAGATGGGAGGAAATAGGGACAGGGAGCAGGGGAGTGTCTTGCTTTGCATTACCTGTGTGTTTGTGGAGACACACACACTGCTTACTAGCACTTACAAGGGTGATTCCATTGGACCCTGCAAGGGAATTGAGACACCCTAAAACAGGATATTAGGGCTAGAGCTCAGGGAACCAGCAGGGAGCTAAAACTTTTAAATATCAAGGAGCAGCAATCATTGCAAGTTATTTTATCAACATTTGAAATAGCTTGAAACCTTTTTACTTTAATATCACTTTAATGGCCCCCAAGGGACTCCACCCCCCTTTACCAGTATCAGGGTCTCAGTCTGCCTTGTACATTAAGAGCTGCTCTATTTCATCCACAGCTCTGGCATGCTGGGCATGCCAGCCTCACATTTTTATTATTTCTGCTGTTTCAGTTACGCTGAACACATATGTCATTGCATTTTCATTGTGTTATCCTGTATTCCTAGCTACTAGTGGTAGATTAGCATTGTTATCGCCATATCTGTGTATACTTTGGTATCTTCCATTCACCCCTGCTGTTTTCTGTACATCCTTTCAGCCTATTTTCTCACTTTCCTTTCTGCTTCATCCCTCACTGAGGTAAGAGGATCTTTATCTAACCTTTATAAGCAAAGAAGGAATGTATTTTTCACCTCTAAGAATGATAAGAATGGCATCCATTGTATTGAGAAGGCTGAATAAACTATATTGGACTCTACTCCAAGTCTTCTTAGCGAGTTGGACACCAGGGGCTGACTGGCAACTTTTAGCCCAGGGGGCAAGTACAACCCAGGGGCCCATGGTGCGGCAACTTGACCCCCCCCCCCCCGCTTTGCCTCTTCCCCTGCCTTCTCCCCGCCCGTCTGCCACTTTTGCCATCCATGTAACAGTAGTGTGAATGTATTTATCGGTTTAGGAAATGTAAAGCACACTGGTAGTGGAGGGATGCCACGTCAGGGCTGTGCGCTTGCATGACTGCTGCGACCCTGGTAGTTCTGCCACTAGCTCAGAAATACATTGTACAGCATTGCAGAATGGCATTGGCTATAGAGAACTACAATTCCCAGCAATACATTACACAACAATGCAGAATACCATCAGCTATAGCGGACTATAAATCCCAGCAATAATGACTACCATCAGCTATAGAGGACTACAAATCCCAGCAATACATTTATACAGCAATGCAGAACAGCATCAGCT